>NW_024582580.1:865293-916808 GCF_018398535.1 Haplochromis burtoni
CTCTCACCTTCTCCTGTAGGGCCGTCATTTTCCATCTCAGAGTCAGATGAATCTGACTGGTCAGCATCCAGAGGACTGTCGTCTGCTGCATCCCCATTGGTCGGTACGTCCTGGGGTTCTGGAAGGGAAGCCTGCTGCTCCGATAACAGTGATGACCGACCCACCTGCATTGAGTAGCACATTCAAAAATTGAAAACCTTACACCAATTTTTTTTAACCCAAATGGCAGAAAAAAAAGAAAAAGAAAAAAGTTTTAATTCACTGAAACAAGGTTTCACACAACTAACGTCCTGCACAACGATAACACTGCATGCTGACAGATTACAAGTTGGCACTGACCAGTTCCTCTCAATATAGCCTTAACTAGTTGCATCAAGCTTCCTTGTAAAAAGACACCTTCTGCATAAATGAGCCATGCCAGCAGCTTTGATAAAGTGACAGACATCATTTGTTGACTGTAGAGCATCACCAGTGTTACAATGTAAAGACAGTGATGCAATGTCATATTTCAATTGTCATATTTACATCTGTTTATAATATTAAAATGAGACATTTACTTAAGTTTTAAATGCCTGGAAAAGTTTTATTTCACCTTCCTCTCCTCACCTGCTCCAGAAATATTTTAATTTTGTTTATACACACATAATTAAATAATTGATTAAAGCTGATTTTAAGTGCTTTTGTAGTGCTTCCCATTAATCAGCAGTGAACTTTCTGCACAGGGCACGTCCACATACCGGGAACGGCTCCAGGCCCTCTTTGATGACAAAGCCCTCCACGAGGTGTGTGAGGACGTGGGTTGACCTCTTGGGGCTTCCTGGGAGACTTGCAGGGGCAGAAGGAGGCTGGCTGGGGACTTTTGCTGAAGCAGGGAGGAGGGGAGGAGGTAAAGGAGAAGGTGGTGGAGGAGGAGGGTTGTTGGTGCCACTACTGCCGCTATTGTCAGTGGTCGTGAGCTGGGAGGACTCCTCCACTGGAGGACTCCTCCAGTGGCTGGGGGTGATGAAGGATGAACCCGTCACTGCTACACAATAAAAAGCATAAAGAGTGAGGGGTGAGGGGGTCTCATGGAGGCAGGTTATCCTGTTAACTGAATAATTCTGTACCTGAACCATTTTGATTGGGTGGTGTAGCAGTCCCGTCTTGTTCTGAACTTGGAGGATCTTTCCTTTCCTCTGAGCTCAGACTGTTCACGTTGCACTTTTGCCCCAACTGAAAATCAAAACAAAACAAAACCTCATTCAAACCAACTCATAATCTACTCAGGAGCTCTTCAAAGCAGGACGTGCTGACTCACGGGTGCAGTTTCGTTGTGTTTGACTGGATGCACTTTCAGATCAACAGCCACCGTTTGAGGAGGTGGCAGGTTCTGGTAGGGCATCTGGACCAGAGCCTCCGCCACAGGCAGTTCCCGCTCCGTTAGCAGTACCTGTCCTGAATGGACAGCCAAAGCCCGGACTGAGTGCAGGGACACCCTGTGAAGGGAGGCCGGGGGGTTCTGGGGCAGCCTGGGGAGAATGAGAGGAGGAGGAGGAGGTGGAGGCTGCTGGCTCTGTGGGAATGAGGTCCGACGCTGTGGCGCAGCCACCAGAGGAGGTGGCTGAGGCTGAACGGCAGCAGCTGGGACTGAAGTCTGAGGTGATGATGCAAGCATGCTGGTGACTAATGGGGAGGAAGAAGAAGACAGGGCTGGGGGCTCGTTTCGTAGTTGTGAGTGGGTGCTGGAGGCGGTTAGTCTTTTAACCGACAGAGGAAGAGGATTGGAGTGGGTATCTCGGGGTGCTACTCTGAGGGCAATTGGTTGCAACTGTCTGCTGCTGGGAGCCCCTCCTGTGGCCTGCTGGACGATGAGCTGGTGGTGCGCCACCTGCTGGCCTACTGGACAGGACAGCTGCTGCTTGACTAGAGTGTGGGTTTGCACTGGAGGGTAGGCTGCAGAGGGAGCACGAGGAACATAATAACCAGCAGGTGAGCTGTCATTAAAAACTTAACCTGACAAAAAAAGCAAACATCTGCATTACATGAACATCAGTGTGCTTGCTGCATGGCTTGTATCAAACCAAAACCAAGTGTCCACCCTGAGTTTGTCTCTGGCCTCTTACACTTGCAGTTATCTCAAACCGTGGAAGACACAAACTCACCTGGGGTTATAATCTGGGGTCCTGACACCAACGAGGTGGCATCAGATGGCGCTGTTTCTGTTGAGCCATCAGTCAGTTGGGTGCTCTTCAGCCCACAGACTGGATTCTTGGACAAAGAGGTGGCTGCAGGCAGGGCCTGGGACTCGGTGGAAGGTTTTAAGATGACGCTGTGGGCTGTAGCCAGAGCTCCCGGCAAATGGGTACGCAGAGCCAGATTCTGCAGCGAGTATTAGAGGTTAACAGTTAGTCTTCGCAGTTATTAAAAGTTTCTGGTCATGGAGTAAAGAGCCAGTGCTGTACCTTGTCCTAACACACTGACATCACGTAAATAAATACAGAAATAGTGGACCTATTCTGCTGTTCCTTATATTATGATCTAAAGCAGCGGTCCCCAACCCCCGAGCCTCGGACCGGTACCGGTCCGTGAGTCGTTTGGTACCGCGCCGCGAGAGTTGAGGCTCGGGTGTGAAATGTATGGTTTTCAGGGTTTTTATCGGTTTTCGGCTTTTTTTTGTTATCATTTTTATCGTTAATTCGGTTTTTTTGGGTCTTTTCTCGTGTGTTATTAATTAATCTTCATTTACCGGTACTAGTTTTATTTTGTTGTATTTATCCGCGAAACCTTAAAGGCTGGTCCGTGAAAATATTGTCGGGCATAAACCGGTCCGTGGCGCAAAAAAAGTTGGGGACCGCTGCTCTAAATAATGTATGCAATGTTGAAACAAAACAAAAAACACAACCCGCTTTGCTCTTTATGATGTCAAAGAGGGGAGGGATATTCTTAATGATGAGATCAAGAGGGGCAGCAAATCAGAAGAAAGTAACTTTAAAGCTGTGGGCGGTGAGCAAAGCTACTGCAAGAGAGTCCAAGGACAATAACATGGAGCCTGAAATGAGCATAATAGGTCCACTGTATGTTCTGTAACAGCCTGAGGCACATAATTGTGCAGCACTGTGGCAGGATTGTACCTGAGAGGAGGTAGGTAATGAGGAGCAGGAGGTCACAGTGGGGAGGTCTGACTGAATTGCAGCTACTGTGGCTGCAGGAGTTAGAATCAGCTGGCAAGGATAGAAGCAACAGGGAAGCTCAGACGCCATGTTGGTTAAAAATCAGCCATAAAAAGTTGCTCATGCACTCAGAATGGCAACACAGTAAAGCAGCATGAATGCAGCTCGAGATCAAAGATGAAAAGGTTTCTACCATCTGAGTTCGAAGGTACATCTGAGCTTGGTTACAGCTGGCAGGTCTGTTTCCTAGAAGCATGGCCTGCTGAGATATTGTGGCTGCGCTGGCAGTGGATGTCTGAGTTCGACCAATCAGCCTTGCGGTCACTGGAGATGCTGGTAAAGTTATCTGGATGAGGGGCGGCATGATGAGAGCTGTGACAAAAACTAAATATGCCCAGGTGTGTATTTGTGCTCAGAGTGAGAACACACTTAAGCACTTACCGAGTTTTGGGAAACACCCGCAGCCTGAACCAAACTGCCTGTAGAAGAAGAAGGTGACCTCTGACAGACTGAAGCCTGAAAAGCAGTGAGAACACGTTTTACTTTCTATTCTTGATCCTCACACAGACACACAGCACATAGACAAACACCACCCGACCTGCTGGATGGCGGCCAGACTCTGCAGATGTGCGGGATGCTGGTGCTGCTGCAGGGCTGCTGTCTGCAGCATGAAGTGCTGCTGCTGGGCTGCGTACATCTGATGCAAGTACTGGGCCGCCATGCTCTGAGGTCTGTTCATGGCATGTTGGATCACCTGTTGGATCACACGATGTACATTTTCTTCAGACTGGCTAAAAGCCTTACAAGGCTATTTATCTACTTTAACAACAAAATCTAATCACCTGTTCAAATACACTATATTGCCAAATGTATTCACCCGTCTGCCTTCACACACATATGAACTTTAGTGACTCCCATTCTAAATCTATAGGGTTTATTATGATGGGGAATTTTTGGTGATTTTTCCTGAAATGTAGATGTGAGGTCAGACACTAATGCTGGACAGTCAGATTGCCAGAAGGAGAAGGCTTCTCCACTGCTTCAGAGTCCAGTGGTGGCGTGCTTTACACCACCACATAAGACGCTTTGCATTGTGCTTGGTGATGTAAGACTTGAATGCAGCTGCCATGGAAACCCATTCAATGAAACTCTCTACACACTGCTACTGAGCTGCTCTGAAGGCCGCATGAAGTTTGTGGCCTTCAGATTTTACTGAAGGTCACAAACTTTGTACTATAACCACTAACCACTAACGGTTGAGTGAGGAATATTTAGTGACGAGGAAATTTCATGAGCGGACTGGGGCTACCTGATCTTGCACAACTGTTTGTAGAAGTAGTCTGGATGCCAGGTGTTGGATTTTATACACCTGTGGCCATGAAAGTGATTAGAACAGGTGAATTCAATGATTTGAATGGGTGAGTGAATATTTTTGACAATATAGTGTATATACTATGATGCATAATTACTACTATTGTTTATTCTTTGGACTGTCTCGTAAAAGTAATACCTGATAGCTTGACAAACGACAGTCAATAGACAATTAATATTCAGTATATCAATATGATAAATGCATACTGAGGTCAGTGGTACTGTTCATTACTTGGATCACCTTTAAATCAAGTCCTCTGTGTGCACTTTACAGAAATAGCTTGGACTTTTTGCCTGTCAAGCACACCGTGCGTAGGGACTGTAAGCAGCTTCCTGTCTATTACCCCGACTCTTTACCTGTGAAGTGAAACTAAGACTAAACGAGCCACACACATATCGGTCGCAGGTGCAGTTTATTACCTGGACTGCTTGTCTGTCTGGTGGGATGATGCTGAGGGAGGTAGAGGGCGGCTGGGCGCTGGAACTGGGTGTTGCCATGGTGACGACAGATGATGACGATGCAGTGGTTACTGTCTTACTGGTGTCTGCCTGTCTGTCTCCTGGGCTCCGTCTGTCCATGTCCCAGATTACACACAGAATCAATATCAGGAAATCTGTGGAGATAAAAACAAAAAAAGAACATGCATTAACATGTGCAACTTTCTCTGATTCATGTGTAAATGCTTTCAGTTAAGATGCTTTCACTCCAGGCAAAAAAAACCCTAACAGACAGGTGCTGGTGTAGAAAAATCATTTTCTATGTGAAAACATTCCCACAATTTTCAGGTTTCTTCCTGTTAAAAGGGACTGTTTCCTTCCCACTGTTGCAAAGTGCTTGCTTTGACAGGTTGCTTGTTTTTTTTTGTATTTATTTATTGTTTTTTTGTTTTGTTTTAAATACTGTTGTGTTTTTACCTTATAGCACCAGCGCTTTGAGGTGACTGTTCAGGGTGCGGGACTAGAAAATAAGCCTGAACTGAATATATTTTAACGTGTCAAAACTGAACCCTTCCCTCTTGTCTTTATTTTTTTATGACTTGCAGTGGAGTGACAGGTTTTAAATGACTCCACTTTCTTTTAAGAAAGCCAAATATAATTTTAAACCATTTATGGCAGTTTTACTTCAAGAAACATTTTAATTAAATAAAAAAAAAAAAACCTCACACAAATAATAGACACCCTACCTCACAGGGAGCTTTGATCTTCTTGAATTAAAAATGAAATAGAATAAAATAAAACCAGGTGAACAAAACTAAACTTGGACTTTTGAAATAGAAACATAGAACCCTGACACTTATTAAATTAAGTGAATTTACAATAACAGAACAATAATAACAGTAATATTTAACATTATCACCAAGAAATACTTTTAAGTTTTTAAAATCTTGTGTGAGGTGGGGTGGCACGCACACCTCTGTAATAATTTAAGATAATTTTAACAACAACAACAACAACAATAATATTAATAATAATACAGTAGCGTGGGTTGTATAAATCACGCCTGTAGCCGCAGAATATTGATTCTTTTTTTTCTGATTGATCTTCGCTGTAGATTAGTAAACGCGTGCAGGATTTCCTCGACAAAAACCCTGAACCATCGGATAATCCTGATATTTAATGTCCAGTCTGTGAACCTTCACAGACTACATCCAGCACATCTGGATGACACCCCCCGCCGCTCTGCCCCTCACCGCTCACACTGCGCATTATGCATGCACAACCATCCACCTCTTGTCGGCGATACTTGCCTGGTTTTGGAAGACATGGGCCATCAGGAGCTGACCATACCCCGACACACTGTCCCAGTCATGAAGCCCTCTGATGCGTCAGCGCTGCTTAAAATGGTGATTTAAAAAAAAATCATGCGGTGTGCTGCGAAGCAGGCAGCATATGATGATAAATAAAAAAAAGCTTCGGCACAGCACCGCTCGCAGTGCGGGAGGACCCTCCACAGCCACAGAAGAGAGAAGAGGCGATGTCTGACGATCAAACGCTTTTTGTTTTAGAATGAATGTATTTAAATTGTAGGCTCGTGATACGATGTGTTGTCCCCCTGTTTATCACTAATATCGCTGTCATGTCACATGACCACGTGGTCTCGTGAATTCATTGTTCTGTCACTCAATAATATATGATGTTCAGATGAGTATGTGCTGCAAATTCGTGTCCCGTGAGTACAACAAAGTCAGTTTTCTTCTTTTTAAGTACAGTTGGTTCACTTTTTACTTTTTTTAATGAAGACAAGCGGGGACCATGACCGCTGGATGTTGTATTTTTCTTTTTAAGCTTGCATTTAAGTCCTAGTTTATTGTTTGATTTCTCGTGTTATTTGTCACTCCTCCCTTCAGTCCTCCATATCTGTTGTTTCATCATTTGAGTCTTGTATTTTAAAATTGCTTGAAAGCTATATATTCGTAGTAGGTTCTTGCTTTATTAGTTGACGAACATGAACATTTCTCTGGACTGTACAAGTCTAACAACCTTGAAAGACTGACATGTTATAATAACATGTCAGTCTTTAAGAGCACAGGCTGAAGATACAATTATCTTAGTTCAGTTTTTCAGACACGGTGAAGTGAAACGTTTGAAGTTTGAGGGGTAAACATAAAACAACAACAAAACAAACTATGACTAAATCTCCTGACAGAGGACATGGCCAATTTCAAATCCCCATCAAAGAGGAGCAAAAATGGCAGCTCTCGCTTGTTCCTGGTCCATTTTTCGATCCTGCAAAAGTCATTGAGCTTTTGAAAGCTTGAAAATAAGAAAGGAGGCAACTGGACTTTTTTGGGTTCGCAAAGGTGTTTCGCCTCTCACCCAAGAGGCTTCTTCACGTTTTGCAGGAGGTTTCTTCCTGGTAAGAATGGAGGTTTTCCTTCCCACTGTCGCCAAGTGCTTACTAGGCGGTCATCTGTCTCTTGGGGTCTTTAAAGCCCCTTGAGGCGACTGTTATTGTGAATTGGCGCTATATGAATAAAACGGAACTGAATTAAAAACAAATTGTGGAGTCCCATCATCCGTATTCTTCAGTCCTGTCATCTTTGTCAAAGTAGCTTCATTTCCTGTAATGACTGACCCTCTCCCAGGACCCAAAATCATCCCGGAACTCCATTTAACTGAACAAGCTAATCATCCCAGCTTTTTTAAGAAACCCCAAGCTCAGTTTCAGGGAGTTCGTGAACCCGACCTCCAGTCTACATATGTAGGCCTACTGATGTGTACCCACGTGCGTGAAAGGAGCATACTACTAATAATGACACACACACTCGGAGGTTGGCGCAAATCGTGGCTCACATAGAGACGTCGTTTTTCCCAAACTTTATCTGTATTTATTAAAGATTACTTTGTTATGGTTAGGATATTGAAAATAAAATCAAGTTCACTTTGTTACAAGCAGAGGGTGGTTTGGGTTAAAATAAATATCCTTTTAAAGCTCCGTTTTACACGGTTGCTATGGTGACGAGTCCCGTAATACTGTGTTGGGAGGAGACACGAAATTTAAACACTTAACACTTAAACACCTTAAAATGTGATATTTTGCGTCAGAATAAAGTTTATTTTACTGTGATTAGATTTGGTCACGGCCGGCTCTCGTACCGTGACTATATCTCAAACTCAGGAGAGACAAAAATGATGCGAAACTTTATGCTGATTTCATGTTTGCTAACAAGATTATAGAAAAGCTCAAGTTAGCTCTTATATTATAATCTTGTCGTAGCCTACGTCTCCTTTTTTGCTTTATCCGCATAAGATTTAAAGATTTTTATCTTCTGTTTTTGTCTTTTGTCTGAAAAAACGACTGAGCGTCCATCAGCTGGCACATGTTTTGAGCTACAGCTACTCCTTCACCACATCCATATCTGTGTGCTTCCTCGTTTCCTCCTGCCTGACAGCTCCACATATTCAGCATCCTTTGTCCAATATTTCTCTTTATAAATCGGGAGACAGACATAGTTTTAATAATTATAGACCAGTATCATTGCTATCACAGTTTTCTAAAGTGCTTGAAAACCTCTTTGCACAAAGATTTGATAGTTTCATTGAAAAACATCAACTGCTAAGCGAAAGTCAGTACGGATTTCGACGGAACAGATCAACAGCAATAGCATTAAAGCAGGATTGAAGACATTTCATCAGCAACACATCATAATAAATATACTATAGGGGTATTCATTGATTTAAGAAAAGCTTTTGACACTCTGCAACACTCCATCTTGATTTCTAAGTTAAGAACTTATGGTGTGAGAGGAATAGTATTGAACTGGTTAAGCAGCTATTTAGATAATAGGTTTCAGTATGTGCAGTGTTTAGGCGATTCATCTGATAGAATGAAAATAGAATGTGGGGTCCCTCAAGGTTCTGTTTTAGGACCAAAACTTTTTAATTTATATATAAATGACATTTGCGATGTGTCAAAAATGTTAAATTTTGTTTTGTTTGCAGACGATACAAATTGTTATTGTTCCAGAGAGAACTTGAAAGAATTGGCTAAAATTATGGTTATTGAAATGAAAAAAATTAAAAAATGGTTTGATGTAAATGAGTTATCACTGAATTTGGAAAAAACAAAGTTTATGATATTCGGAAACTGTGTAAAGGAGGAAGAGATAGTATTATCTATAGAGGGAGTATTAATTGAAAGAGTGACAGAATTCCGTTTTCTGGGTGTAATAGTGGATGACAAGTTAACATGGAAATCACATATTGAACATGTTAAAAAAAAGTTGGCTAAAAGTATTTATATCCTGGGTAATGTTAGATATATATTAGATTACAAGACAATGAGAATATTATATTTTTCATTGTTTCTACCCTATCTGAGTTATTGTGTTGAAGTATGGGGGAATACATACGTGACTAATATGAAACCATTATACTTATTACAGAAGAGAGCGCTTCGAATTATGCATAATGTTAAATATAGAGAACACACTAATAATTTGTTTATAAAATCGAAATTGTTAAAACTAGGAGACATAGTGAAATTACAGACTTTAACTATTATGTTTAGGGCGAAAAATAAAACACTACCTCTTAAGTTACAAAGTTTATTTGTATTGTGTTCAGAAAATGGGGACATTATAGGAGGTTTTATTTTAAGCACCGGTTTGCTCGAACCACACAAAGGCAAATGTGTCCAACAGTCATAGGCATAAGAAACTGGAATTCTCTCAGTGATCATCTTAAGTGTTGTATAAATGTTTCTCAATTTAAAATCTGCTACAAGAATAAAATGATAAACCGATATGAAGAAGTTGAAAAGAATAGAATTTAATTGCAGAAAAATGATCCTTTTAGTTTGATTTTTAGTGGTATTGCTCATTGTTGAGTATATTGTTCTGTTTGCTTTGTTTTGTTTTATTATGTGCAGAAAATTGTCATAGTGTAATTTTGGTTGCCTACTTGTATTATCACAGATAGGGGGCAGGTATCAATAAGAATTTATTCTTCTTCCTGCTCCTTTTCATGCATGGAAACAGTGTTACTTTAATTGAAAGGAAGGTTGTGTATGGGAATGCATTACTGCTGTACCATGTGCGAAACAAAAAAATAAAATAAAATAAAATAAAAATATCCACTATTCTTCTGCACATCCACAAACCATCTCAGCCTTAGCTCTTTGACTTTGTCTCCAGACTGCTCGACCTGAGCCGTCCCTCTGATGTACTCCTTTCTAGTCCTGTCACTCCCAGTGAAAAGCTTAAAATCTTCATCTCTGCATCCTGTCTTTGTCAGTGCTACAATCTTCAAACCAGACATCATAGCAGTTCTCTCGTTCACATTGCAAACCCTTCCTTCTGTAACAAATCAACCCTGACACTCGATGTTCCTCTGCTCTCCAGAACATACCTCCACCTCTCCAAGCTCTCTTCCACCTGCTCCCTACTCTCACTACAGATCACAAACACATTTCACAGAAACTACCATCAACCTGTCATCAGCATCAACCTAATCCCTGATGCAGGCCTTGTCAGGCCTGATAGGCGAGCAAAACTAGTGAACTCAAAAGCAAAACCAAGAGAGATCGTCCTAAACTTTTTTCATAAAGACTTATTTCACACAAAAAGGAATTCAGACAATAGAAGACTTGTCTAGAACTCTGGGGAAATGCACAGGTCTGATGAGGCACAGCCAGGTGGTCCTACTGGCTGAGGAGCGAGAAATCCAGAACTCCGCCCCAGGAGGGGCGCATGAACCGGATCTTGACAACCCTAACCTTGAACTCATCTGTCACTCCTACTGCATACCTCATACATGCCCTTATACGTAGATTATGAGGAACAACTTTGAAAGAAAATACAAAAAACCAAAACAAAACCCAACCATCCCCCCAATAATTGTACTCAGTCTGTTTGTAAATATAGTAAACATCTAAGTTGAATTAAAAAGAATATTCTATATTTAAAAGAAGACAAAGCATTTCACGTTATTTTAACCCCCACCCCTTCCTTTTATCACAGCAGCTAACTCGTTTCTAAAATTAGATTTTTTATCTTTTTTTAGTACATGTTTTTGTCACCGGTCAATTTTGTTGTTCTTTCCAAACCAATGCGCTTGAATGCGCGACATGTCTCGAGGGTCTTCCTTTCCGAGCTTAAATGTTTGAACACGAATGCAGCACTTACCTACATAAAAGGCCTGATTTGGTACAGGCCAGTGATGCCAAAAGTTATATTTGACGTTTCAGAGTTTTTGACAGTATCCCACTGGTTTGTTATACTCGATAAATAATAAATCAATGTGAAATTGTGTGTTTTTGTGTTTTAACAAGACACAATTCAGGATGGAACGAATATACCAAGTTATACACTGCCCCTGTTACATTCCGATAATGGACTGGCCCGTGGTTAGGCCTTTGCAGTGGGGAGTTGTTTGACGGACCCCGCAAGTTTTTCTATACTTTACCTGTTATTTTTGTTTGTCTAAAGAAGGGCAAATACTCAGCTTTTGGCATCACTTGCTTCGTTATTCATTTGGTTTGTCGACGGACCGTAAAGATTAACAGTTTAGGGCGTGGTACCGGGCCAAAGTAGGAAGCAAGGTAGATAGGAAGGACGATATCGTTGAGTCGGACTGTCCACGGCTGAGCTTATGATGCCGACGTTGCGGGATAGCACCATGTCCCACCCCGGCGAGAATTCCCACCAAGTCCGGGTGAAAGCTTACTACAAAGGGTAAGAAATAACCATGTATTTTAGTATTTAATATATCCAATTGGGAATAACTTACTAGCACCAGTTGGAAAGACGGCTAGTAAGCTGGCTAACACTAGCTCAGTCAGCTAACGGCTGGCTAATGTTGGGAACCACCGGGTTTCGGTAAACTTGGGCAGGCGGACAGGTGACACTGTCCAGGCGCTCCGCCTGGGAAAAGTCAGTCTCGGTGGTATCTGAGAAATTTTTCAGCTACACGGCGAAATTGTCATGTGGTTTAAATTAGTTAAATCTGTCTCAGCATGAAAGCTTTGGAGCTAGTCTCTCAGCAGCGGGCTAACAGTTGCTATCTAAGTTGATAAGGATTTGGCGTCTTGTTATTGATCGTCTTTACGTTTATTTTGTCCTATCTCTGGCAGCACAACATGTCCTAAAATACCGCTTTTGTGTCACTTCGGGAGGCACAATGTGATAGCAGGAAATCCTAATAATTGTTGAGCTTTCACAATAACTGAGGAGCTTTGAAAATCCAAATTAAGTAGTGATGTTCATGCCTTTCCAGTTAGACAATGTAATGTAGACCTATTATTTTCAGCCTCTGTTATCCAGTACTTACGTGATATTAGTTACAACAACGAAACCATGTACCACTTTTATATGCAGATATGATGAGCTCATTATAAATAAAAGTAATTAAATCTAAAGATTTGTTTTTTATTTTGTTTCAAAAAATTATCAAGCTGTAATCAGGTTATAACTGTGTCACATACAGTAAAGGACACATGAGCTGGCAGTGGGAAATCTTTTGGTTTACAATTCCGCTTCCTCAAAAACAGCAGCAACCATCATAAATGTTTCTGACTAGTTTAGGAGCAGTTTATCAACTTTTGATGTTCACACTGTAGCCAGTACTGTAATATCAGGGTTTTGCCTGGCTCAAAAAGGGGTAAAGAGACTGTGTTATTGAACTTTCCAGCATTTTGTTTCTATTTGTGGCCACTTGCTGAACAAAAATCAATTTTAAGCTTAGTGCAAAGATGCTGTTTGAACGTATTCTTATCACAGTTTCTGTTATTTTCCTTTGTGGAATGTCAGAAGCTCTCTGATAGGCACCAACGTGTTTTCTATAGAGGAAAACCCCGGATAATCTAATATTTACATAAAGGAAAGCCTAAACCAAGTCAGTTAGCAAACAGACTTCAGCACAAGACCTGAACAATAGACATCTATGTATTGTCCATTAATGTATGACGTATCCAGGTGGACGGCATTGTCTTTGAGTTTCTGTCATGCTAAATAAGCATTTCGTTTCACAGTTGATTGTCATGATAGAAATAATTGATTACTCGGTTGTTTCAATTATACTTTGCCTCTGTTTGATGGAGTCAAGAGATTGGAGATCAGTCAAGACTTGAAAAGCGTGTAGTGCAAGTCATCTCAGCCATACCCGTGTGACACACCTCAGTACCTCTGTGATGTGTGTTGATTATTGGGTGGCATCTCGCAGAGAGAGGCATGTGAAATATTTCTGACGTGACGGCTGAGGAATCTCAGCTATGCTGCCAAAGAGAGATTGCAGTGTAATGGTCTCATGATTCTGCTATCGGGATGCATTAAGCCAGGATGTCATCTGAGTTGTTTTCTTTCGCTGCAGAAGTTAAGACTGAAAGATGTTAGAGCTAGTAATGCACCAAATCAATATAGTAGATTAGGCAGTAGTGTCATGTCGAAGCTGTTTACCGACTGTTTTTATAAGGCCACAACAACACATCTTTATACACCTTATTGTATGAATCATCGCACAGTGTGACATATGGACGTTGAGAACGGCAATACTTCCTGTGACAAAAGACCAGAGATGGGGAATGGAGCTTTTTGTAGAGCATAAATTTTCAACATTTTCCCCTGTGGACTTAAACACCATGTAACTTGGAAAATTTTCATAATATGAAGATAAAATTTTAAATGATGTCATTTAATATGTTCACATTATTGTTTAAAGAGAATCAAAAGAACAGCTTCTTCTGAGGGAGTGAGGTGGGAGGCACTGATTTTATTTTGTTTTTTTAACTTCAGATCACCCTCTTGGGTTTTGGGCATTGTGACTTGCATTTTCCCGTAAATTCGTGACATTGGTACTGACACAATTCCATTAATTCTGACTGAACCGATTGCAGCTAATTAATCCGAAATGAAAATAGACAGTGGCAGTGTGGCTGCTTGAAAACAAGAGCCTCTTTCATGTGACATAAAAGCGTTAAGACTTAGCAGGTTGTTCAAACACTACAACAGCTGATTTCACAGATTAATTCCATATCCGGTGCTAAAATCATTATATCTGAAGTCATATGCTATAAAACGCCCACCTCCGTGACTTTATCAATGAGCTTACTCTCTTATCTGCTCTTAGTGTGGGGTGTTTTCTGGGTCTGTTCTTCACTGTTTGCATGTTTGCTGTCAGTCAGTGCCAGCAGCAGATTGGTGTCAGCCTGTAGCAGTCACCAACGCGTCTTTATTTTTCTCTCATTCAGGCTGCAAACGCACTGACCGTATGACCAGCAACTGATGGCGATGCTTTGATTTTATAGTATGTTTCTTACGGTGGCAGAGGGTCCCAGGGGCTCAGCTGGATGAGTGGGCACTTGTTTTAGAGGTTTTTTTTTTTACTGCTCTCCCGTATGATAGAAGAGTCAGACAAAAAGACATACACAATTGAGTATGGAGAGATCTGGGGAAAAGTGACTCCTAACAGGGGGATATGTGCATGTGTGGTGTAGACCAAGATAAATCATGAACCCAGGATTCCCCAGCATAACATAACATAGCATAACAGGTCTAGTTGCTGTAAAAATAAGCTAAAGTTCCTACTGTTGAAGGTACCTTCAACAGGAGTTAAAAATAGTTGCCTTTCAGGTGAGATGGTTTGGGGATGTCCTATTTGATGTGGCCCATTACATTCTGGAGTTTCTCTCAGCTGATTCAAGAACATCTCAGTGTACCTGCAGAAGAATGCGAGGGCTGACTATGGAAAGATGGCTTTCCATCTTTTCAGTAGGCTTTAAATGCCACGGCACAGGTAAACACCTTATTAAAACACTTTGAATGTTTGAAAGCTATAGATAAAGAAAGCACTAAAAATGCATAAATTATGCAGAAACAGTTTACAAATTCTAACAAAACAGTGTCTTTATATCGCTATAAATAATTAAAAGTGGTCCTTAGTGTGGTAATGGACCTCTTTAAAACGTGACTTGGCAGGAGATTTTTCTGTGTTTTTAGCTTTTAACCTAGTGCTTGTCTATTTCTTTTTTTTTTTTTCCTCTAGATTTTTTTTTTTTTTTGTACTGGGTTTGGAGGGCAGCCATCTGATGTTTTCCTCTTTGCTCTTGTTTTAATGATTCAGCTTATCTTGGTTGTGTATTGAAGCACAAATTTAACATTATTTTTGCTTGCCTTTCTGTAAGAAAAAAGATAACCCATAGCTTAAAATGTTTAAACCTTGTATACTTTTAGCTTGTCTTCTTAACAAAAACCTCAGTTTTTTTTAATTCACTGCACTATTTTGCCAGGAAAATTGTTTGTGCAGATTTGCCGACACAAACTAACACAAGGTTTCCTGTGTGCCAGATTAACTTCAGGATTCCTGTGTAAGGCATGTTGTTTGGCAGGAAACTAGGATTACACAGGCCTGATGGAGCAGTGGAGTTATTTTCCTCTTTTGAAAGGATTTGCTCTTCTTTGTCAAAGACTCTGCCATCTGCATCCCTGCTCGAAGGCCCGGCTTTGTTAAAAATATGGCAAGCAGTTCTTCCCTTTTCTTGTTATTTTTGGTCTGAAAGCCCCTCAAGAACTCAACTGCCGAGCCACCCACCTAAATGCCCATCTATCTGCCAGAATGCTCCTCCACTGTATCTGATTCTCAGATAAATGTGTGCGATTCCTGCATTGTAAGGTCTATGTTGTGTGTAGCTATGGCTCATGTGTTGCATATAGGTGTTAAGCGTAATCTTGTCTCTGAGATCAGCAGGAGTGTGTTTGGCTGCTGTTGTTTTATTGCACAGAGTGACACTCCCTGTTTAGCTCTGCAGGTGAGCTATGTTGCCTGGAGACCACAGCATCCTGCGGTCAACACCAGCAAAGGCCAGACCTGACTGGGAGGAATCAGGGAATTATTTGTTTGTTTTGGAGGTGGGGGGCTGTTTTGGTAAAAATTTTGCATGGCTTCATTACACGACCTGTCTTTTCTTTAGTGCGTATGTGAGCTTTATGTTGGAGATTAGCATCTGTCTGTGTTTTCATGAAAAGCTTTGCTGTGCGTGTATATGTGGGTCATGTAAACTTGGATGTGGTAGCGCCGAGTGTGAGATGAATGGTTCTAGGGTCTGTGGCAGCCCTCATAGGACCCTTCTCCTCGACCCTCCTCCATGCTTGATCGCTCATCAGTGATGAATAACTTCATGCTGGGCAGTTGGGACTGCAGAGTCCTAATCACAGCTATCACCCCCTCCTCCTCCTCCTCCCTTAATTTAGCCGTGCCGTAGAACAGGGCACAGGAATGCCAGACTCGTGTGGAATGCTGTTTCCTCCTTGTTCCTCACGAGCGACGAGCTCCTAGTTGCTCATAACACAAATCTTCCACCACTCGAAGGAATCCTATAGCACGGCTTCTTTTTGAGACGGGTCACTAAATTTCTACTTTACTTCTTTACTGTGTTATTTGTCTCGTAACATGTATTTCACACAAATGGAGTAAATGTTTTGAACCAGACTGACCTACTCTCTAATGTCTGTTAATGGGGTGGGGTCTTTGAAGAACCACTATTCCCGTAAACATGATAAATTGGCATATACTTAAGGAAAAGAGTCTGAAATGCCAGACATAACAGAAGTCTATGCATTTTTATTTTGCCCATTCATTGAACAAAACCTGTTTGGCAGGTATCAGAATATTTTTACACTCACGAAAAAAGGGTGTAATTTGGCAAAAGGGTGTGCTGTGGCCGTTTTTATGTGTAAAATCACTCAGAGAAGTGGAAACTGCAGAGTGTCTTTTGTTTTAGTCTCACACAGTGGACAAACAAACCACAAGAACAGCAGTGTGGTTATTATAATTAACTGAAACTAAACTAAAGATTGAAATGGTGTGAGACTCCATTATACTTAACTTAAATAAAAATAAAAAAACAAAACTGCAGCTGAAACGTGTTGTGCTAACAGAACTAAAATAAATAAATGAGAATTACTCTGCCAAGGCAGCTCACTCATTGGGCAGTATTTAATTTTAAGGGAATGGCATTGTGTTTTTTTGTATATATTCTTTTTTTTTTGTTCTTTTTAAACTTAAGAAATTTGGGTTGTAGTAAAAATGCCACATTTTGGGACAATTTGAATAAAGTCAGATGTGAAATTAGTCAGCGATCAGTGATATCGGAAGTCAAATGTGACTAATTGTGTGATATTTAGAAACCCATATAACAATATAATTTGCTAATTGCCAATACAAACAAAAGCAGTAATTCTAAGCTTAGTTTTAAAGATAAAATACAATTGATGAAAACTTGAACTGAGTTTCTCTTGAAGAGGTCAGAGGCCCAAAGTAACATAACAATTAGAATCCCCATATACCGTTCCCTTTGTGGCTGTATGTTGTCAATAGAAACAATGGCAGTTAGGTATGTAGATTTAAAAAAAAAATAAAATCAAATCTATATAGCATTATTATCACTTTGGCCTTCAGATCACTGTTGACCTTAAAGAGAGGTCAGAGGTCAAATCTGTAAATCTTTTTACAGTACGTGCTATATGTTGATGATGAACACCACACTCATGAGAATCATAGTTATAAGGCTTTTTGTCACTTTTCGTCCAATAAATCATTAAGTTGACGTTGAAGACTAGATGTAAGCTAAATTTTAATGGATTGTTAACATGACCCTACTCTACACCTCACAGACAGAGTGAAACACGCAAACACTACTAAAAACACTACCTCCTCGGTGGAAGCAATAGTAGTAATAAAAAGTAAAAGTAAAAGTGCTTTATTTTTAATCCTTTGTCAGTATGGTCAAACTGAAAAGCCTGAGGGGGCTTTGCTGTTTTATTTTATCACTCTGGCGTGTCTTTTATGTTACTTAGTCATCTGTCTCCACAAAGTGAAATGTTTGTAGTGTAATATCTGTTCTGGACATCTGAAATGTCATTCTTGAAAAATGCCACCTGTATTACAATAATTAAACTAATAAAGACAAAACTGAGTATTTTAAATTGTGGAAACTAAACTGAAACCATCATAGGTTTCTTTATTTATGTTACACATAAAAAGTAATAATGTACCTAACTGACCAGTTTTAGCTTTTAGTCTTCTTGTAGTGCTTTGCTCTGACATCAGGACAGATGGGAAAATTACTAATGCAGTTAACTCCACAGCAAAGTTAAAACTTAAAACTGTTAGTTAACATGTGAAGGTTTCTGTTATGAATTTGCTGAATTACTTACAAGTGAAGAATCCTAATCAAAAGAAGCAGCACGTCAGTCATCAAACAGCTGCCTGCTTGGTGGCCTTGAAAAACAACCTCTTTCAATTAAGTTCAGCGCAGTCATTATTGGTTTGGAACAATCAATAGTTTTTCAATTAAAGTTAGACTTAATGAGGACAAAAAGGGAAAATGACCAAAAGTGTTTAATAGATTTTCAAAAAAAATGCTGTAAATTTTCTGTCGACCGTCTTGTGAATTGAGTGATTGTTAGTGTCATCTTGGCTCATTGTGTCAAGTGTGAAAACACATTACCTTTGTGCTTCCTTACTTTCAGTCCTGGTGAGATTAAAAAAGAGAAACCATTCAATAACAGTCATGTTCCTTATCCACAAGTCTTTTGGTTTTCTTTAGTTCATTATTTAACTGATATTTAACTGTTTATGTGAGAAATTATCTTAAATGTTGGAAATGTCTAAACTCTGAGAATCCAAGGTGAGGTCTTTTTAATTTGTTGCATCATATTTTTAAAACAAAGAATTCTGTAATGTGAGAAGTAACAGGGTTTTCCTGCATCTTTAAAATAAAAACTTTTGAAACGGAAAAAAAGTATTTCTAGCAGGACTTGTTTTTACATTAAAAACAAGTAACAGAAACATGATATATTGGTATTGGCATTTATAATGACTGAAAAATGATGGTTAATAAGAAAAGACAGGAGAAACATCCTTCAATCATGTTATGAGTGTTGATGTTGCATTGTCCACCAGAGGCCACTCTGCAACTTCACTCTTGGCAACACGTTTGGAACGCAACAAACACAACAACCAGCGGAGCAGAGTTGTGCTGATTGAAGTCAAGTAATCCAAGAGTTGCTGTGACTATGAAGCACGATTATTCTTAGGCTGTCATGTTATCTTGTTAGGGACTCATAAATAACTACACATAACACGTGCAAGGGAAATTTGTTTGTTTTGTGTATTGTGTCTGCGGAAGTGGCTTCAGAAGATGGGTACACTGGGGATGGACATGATCAGCAATAATACTCAGGTAGACTGTGGTGTCAAATAGTTTTTTCCCACTAGTACCTACTTGTCTCGACTCAATGCGGCTTCACTCAACTCTGTTTCGGTCATAGAACCTAATGTGTGTTGATTTGTTGTAGCACACGGCGGAAAGTCCTGTGATATCATTTGTATGCGGCATGAATGCCACAATAATGGAGGACATCAAGGTGATGGTATGCCTGGTGCCCGTTGAGTGGCGTTTTGTCAGACTTGGGGACTGCTGTGTGGGTTTTTTTTTTTTTTTTTTTTAATGTTTAAATTTTTTTTTTAGAAATGGCTACTCTAAATGGCTTTAGAGTAGCCATTTCTCTTAATGCCAGGTTTAAAACATGGTGGATTTGATTCTCATGACTCTGAGTTATGCCACTGACTAGCCAATTGGTGGCATGTACTCTCTTGAAATCACATTTTTGAATAGTCTCAGATCACTTGGAACCCTGGCCAGGTACTACCACATAATGGAAACCCCTAAAAACTGAGTCGAACTGTTCCGAGCTGATCCAACTAGGTACTAGTGGCAAAGGGCTATTAAGCAATGCCCAAAGTGTGCCAAAAAATATCCTCCACACCATTACACCACCATCTGAACCATTGATAAAAGGCAAGCTGGATCCCTGTTTTCATGTTGTTTTGAGAGTCACCAGACTCTGTTTTTCTGTTGTCAAATTTTGGTGATTCTTTGTGAATTTCATCCTCAGTTTCCTGTTTTTAGCTGATAGGAGTGGCACATGATGTGGTCTTCTGCTGCTAAAGCCGATCTTCTTTGAGATTTGACATGTTGTGCATTAAGAGATGCTCTTTTGCATACCTTCGTTGCAGAAGACATATCTGAATGTCAGTTACTTGAGTTGTTTCTGTTGCCTTTCTTATAGCCTATAAGCAGTGTGGTGATCCGCCTCTATCATCAACAATACATTTTCACCAAGACAACTGCTGCTCAATGGATAGTTTGTTTCTGAGATTATTCTTGACAAACCCTGGAGATGGTTGTTTGGGAATACCCCAGTAGATTTCAGTAGGTTTCTGAAAGACTTGAACTGAGCAACCATGCCACATTCAGCGTTGCTTAAACACCTTTCTTTCCCATTCTAATACTCAGTTTGAACTTCAGTGGCATGTCTAGATGCAGTCCATGTGACTGGCTGATTAGTTATTCACATTAACAATCATTGAAACAGGTGTACCTAATGAGGTGGCCAGTGAGTCTATTTTTGATCACTGTGTTCTACTTCTTTCCTGTATCAGCTGCAGTCTTTAGCTGAGCTCGTATCTGTGTTAATGAGGAAGTTGTTTGAAACACTGGAGATTTGGCTAAACTTTAACTACAGCATAGCCGCACAGTATTTAATGAACACCCTCAGCTCCGGTCCAGTCACACGTGACTCAGTTAGTCACTCGCTGGCATCAAAACGGCGCTTGGATCATGTACAGTCACGGTGTTGGAATTGTAGTGCGTGTGTGTGTTCATATACTCTTGAACCTTTGATGTTATCAGGGTTTTAGTAGGAAGTGGAGCTGCCATGCTGGCCCCGGAGGAGAGATCAGAGTTGAGGAGTGCTGTTTCCAGTCTTTTTCTCCTCCCCCTCCTCTCACTGGTAATGATTAACACCAGCAGGATGGAGGAAGAGGGTGAGAAAATAGAGAGCGGAAGGGAAGGAGAAGAAGGCATCAGACTGTCTCTTGACGTCAGCATATTATTGCTTTATTCATTCTTGATGTGTGGTTTCGCAGACAGTTTAATACCTGCTGTGCGGAAGCTGTGCGCTGACGAATCATTTCAGATCCTCCTGTTAATGTCTTTCACCAGCTTATTGGTATTAATTATGTTTGTTCCCTTTTGAGGACTGAACCTGCATTGACCCCACACACCTCAGTCTGTCCTTGAACTTGTGTAGTAGCTGCCTTTAAAAGACTGGGATTTTATAATTGTGATAAAAAGCTTTCAAGTTGATGAAAATCTGGAACCAGCTGGGATGAAGGCTGTAAAGGGAGTAAGAGGTCTTTGTCCCCGGCTGGAGGTGGGGAGTGCATTTACACATCACTACCTTTTTCCTTGTTTTTGCCCATTCCCTCTTCTCTCTTATTCCTGATCCTGCTCCAGTAGCCGCCTGAGATCAGATCTCTTGTCGCCTGCAGACCTGTAAAAGCTTGTGTTTTACATCTCTACCCCCATCTTATTGTGTAGTAAACACAGACAGCAGGTAACATCTATCCTGGCGCTAACATGAAATTATGAGTGGAGTGCTGACTGCTTCCATGGGGATAACTGCTCAGCAGTTCTTATGTTTGTTTGTTTTTAAATTTAACAGGTACAACACCATGCAGTGTTAAAGAGTAAAATCCTGCATTTTAGCCAAATTGTTCATTTAAGCAGGTAGAAAAATCTAAACAACCATCCAACACCTACATCCCTTTAATGACTAATTTTCCAAATGTGATGTGCCTGAATGGGACCACACAGTCCCCTCTAGTGGTGACACTTGTGCAAATAACGCGACAGTCTTTTGTCTAACAAATTCATTTAAAGGAAGTGGGAAAAGGCCGTCCTATACCATGTGTATAGTGCTTTGCCCCTGAGTCGTTTCCCCTCTCTCCTCTCTTACATTGTGACTAATCCTGTAAGGACATTTTCCAGTTTACTTTTTTGTGCTAATTGGTTTGTTTTTAATTTGTCACCCATTAAAAAAAATCTTATCTTTGCATCTATCTGTTTCTGCCTACTTTTTAGGGTAACTCCCCCTTTACCCCTAAATAGATGGGGCTCATAAAATTACAAAAAAACAAAAACAAAGCTGGTGTTCAGCAATGGCAAAATATTTTTGCTTTTCAGGGATTTTCAGTGTTGCAATGATGAACAACAGATGATGAACCTGTGTGCCGGGGCAGCTATGGGGTGGCAGTCATACCGAGTGATCTAGATGGATGTTTTAAGCCTCCTTGAGATGTCTGGAGATGTTTGAGCTTTAAGAGAGGCGTGGAAACTCATCTATGTATATGAAAGAGGGTGCAAAAAAAACCAAGAGCTTTGTAGCCAAAAATGCAAAAGAATAATTGTTTTATGCTATTTATATTGTTTTCATAATCATTAGAAGCCCAAATCGTCTGTCCATCCTTCCAGGGTTACAGGAGAGCTGGAAGCAAGAAGCAGAGTTACTCTCTGGACAGGTTCCCAGTACATTAAAGGCCAAATTAGCATCATACATGAGATGAAGGTTTGATCAGTGAGGTCTAGCATTGTCAGAAGTTATATTTGTTCTTGACTGAGCTTCCCTGCTTTTCCATAAAGGGACTGCAATGGTGGACAGTGAGCCCTAAACCACAGCGGTCACGGTCCAAGAACAGCCACTATCAGCTGTGCCATTTTGTTTGAGTGTGCAGCTGTCTCGCTCAGTCCATGGCAGGCTTTCTCGCTCTTGTTTTTGCTCTTTCTCACACCCACAGTCATGCTGTACAGATGAATGCACACACAAATGTGACAGACTGTGACTCACAGTGTTTAAAAAAAAAAGAAAAAAAAAGTGCTCTCTCACCTCTTTTCTCCCCATCATAAGTCTGACATTCTCCAGAGTTTTTGTTTGACGACATAAGCGAGAGCGGGGGACAGATTGGAGGAGTAGAGTGTTTAACAAATCTTTATGAGTAATGACTAGTGCTGATACAATCACTTATCATTTGATTAGCCAGTTATTAAATAAAAATGTCAAACTTTTTTCCTTTCACACTCTCAAATCTTTCAGGGTTTCTTACATTTCAATTGAGTATTACTGTATTTTAGATTACTGGCCAGACAAAACGTCATCTTGAACCTTGGGGAGTTTATGATAGACATTTTTTGTTCTGCATTGTGATATTTAAAGGACTGAAAAGTTTGTACAAACAGTAATCAGCAGATTATGTAATAATAACAATACATTTTCTTCAGCAGCCTTAGTAACAATATTTGATGTCTGTGAAGTGGATCATAATATTGTATCCATGTTGCAGAGAATGGATCTATGCATGTACTGATATTCAGATTTGAAACGCTAGTCATTCAGATTTGTTGACTAAGGAGGCCATTTGTATGTTTGTGGAAATTAACAAGAGGTATATAATGACATATAATAAGCAATAAATAGTGTCTGCACTCGGTTTGCACCCACAACTTTTTTTCCTCTCTGCTTATGAAACTTGTTTCTTAAACAATACAGAACAGTGCAGAACAGTGTACTGTGCTGCTTATGGATGGATATAGATAAGATTACATTGCATGTTTTCAGCATCACTGTCTGTACAAAGTAGCAACGTAATGATTCTCTACATCAAATCATACATTGTTTTCCAGATATATTTAGTATCCAGATGGATGAGTTATAGTTTTATGAAGGGGGGCAGATGTCGTGTAGGCTGTAGACATGCTTTCTAATACTGTAAGTTTAGGCATTTTAACATGTGAGTCTATGGTGATTGGCTCACTTTTGGAATCACCCTCATATGGCCTTTAGAAGTACTACAGCTTTTGGCTTATCATTTTCTTTATTCGCTTTTAACTCCAGAGGTTCTCAGCTGTATAAAATATGGGCCCAACTTCTGGGTCTGAAATTTGAAGGCGTCTGAGAAGTACCTTAGACCTGCATTCTTTTTGATGACCACCAGGGGGCGATAGCTATAATTGCAAAAAGAACTTGAAAGCTTCACTTCTCTAAATATGTTCCTGATATTTTATGGTGTAAATTTTTATTCTAAGCATCAGAGATGATTATCCAGGACATACTCATTGGCTATCAAAGACATTAACCACTGAGAGTGCAGTACAGTCAGCTCTGCCCTTTGTTGGTCGCGGCCACTTTCAAAAGATGTGGATAGTAGATATGGAGATGCCAGTCTTGGGGTTTCAGTGTAGGACTTCAGAAACCAATGTATGATGGTCACATCACACCCCTAAAAGTGATATGTTGTAGCTGTATTTGTTTTTATTTATTTGGCCTTGGTCTAAATAGTTAATACTGAAATTAATCTAGTGGAATGACTTTTATTGGCTGTGAATGAGTCTAATAGAAAATGTTAGAGTGGCAGGAAAGTCAAATATTGACTCTGTGTTGGTATTGATCCAGTATGTCTGATTGTTTCAAGTTAAATAATATACTTGTTTTTCTTTCCTGCAGGGACATCATGATCACACATTTTGAACCGTCCATCTCGTACGAAGGCTTGTATGGGGAGGTGAAGGACATGTGCTCCATGGACAATGACCAGCTCTTCACCATGAAGTGGATTGATGAGGAAGGTACGTTTCTAATCAGACTGCTGCCTCCACCTTAAGGTGAACAGCCATCAAAGCTGGGGCTTTTTCACAAATTAACTTATGGAAAAACAACCATTATAGAAATATGATTTAGGAGCCACGGGTTGAATTTGGCAGCATATGATGAGCGCAGGCTCACATCAGCACATATGTCATTACCACTGCATTCCATTACCATTGCATACGTCTTGTCAGTCCAGATGTATGCAGGCTGATTCAGTCCTTTGTCAGCGGGTTATTTGGCAGAAGTCATTGTGTCATAGGAAAGATGGAGATGGAACCATCAGATCATTCCACTCAGGAGAAGGTCGGCCTGCTCAAACTCATCAGACTCAGATCAGCTCCCACTGATAGCCACCCACGTAAAGTCGCTGGAGTCATTAGTCTGTGTGAGGCAGAAAAGCTGCTTGATGTTGTTACTACGTACTCTGTGCTTGCTGTCTCTCCTCCTGCCCCCAAAGTGCACACCATGAACTCAGGTCATCGTCGCTATAATTACAGAATAGACCTGGAGTTTGTCTGTATGTCTGCCTGCTGCTGATGTGTGTTTTTAAAAATACTCCACTTCGAACACTGAGTTTTCCTATAAACAAAATATAGTACTGAGTTAGTTTAAGTCTTTAATCCATAAAAACGACATCTAACAACCTCCCCTTGTACCCTTAATTTCAAAACTCAGTGAATTACTTTCAGAAAGTTTAATATGGCCATGGCACTTTATACTCAATGGTTACGATAGTCTTTTTCACCATTGTACGTGAAAAACTTGCGATACATCGTGTATATTGGATATATCACCCAGACCTACCTGAAATATGATAAAAACTGCTCAGTTCATAAAAGAACGCCAAGGGTTGCTCCTAGTGGGCTTCAGAAGTTAAGGTGACTCCTGTATGTAGGTGGCTTTTCTTGTAAACACAAAAATGGCTTCTTAACAATTACACTTAAACCAGTAGGCTGATCTTGAGATAAAGAGTTGAGAGCCAGCAACCTGAATAAATCATTTTGGGCTTTGGGAAATTGTGTTTATAACAAATGACTCATTTGTCAATCCAGTGAAGCAGTAATGAAAATATTTTAATTGCAGCCATAAATATCAAGGGCGCTCCTTACATACACTGTACAAGACATGCTTGAATAAACTTAAACAATTAAATCTTTCAATATCACAAAGCATTTTAATACGTCACCTTTTTGTCCATGAACTTGAAAAGCAGAAAATTCTTCACTGTTTTAAAGCCCAGATTAGTTGAAATTTTCAGGAAACATGATAAACCTGATGAACCCATTTAAAAAAAACAACAACAACCCCATAATAAACCTGATAAACAAAGCGTCACTTCTGTCCTCTTCCTGAAACCAAAACTTTGTCTGTACTGATTAAACCAGACTGTTACGTTTACCTTTGACACAATAGTTGCTGCAGTCCACCCACTAATTCAACATCCACCTCCAGCAGTTTGTATCATTTTAAATTTGCACAATGTGTCATAGTTTCCATTCCTGTGCTATTTATACCATCAGCACTTTTAAAAAAAAATTTTTTTTATGGTGATCGGTCGGGTCGAGCGGTAAGAGCAGAATTGAGCATCGCCTTGCCCAGCCTCCTCACGAGTGACCCTGGACTTTTCCTGTAAATGATGAGGAAGTAATTAGATCTGTGTTTGAGTGGCATTTTAATTATTGATCACTGCACAAATAGGCATGTACAATTTAAAGATAAAAATGTTCGAAATGGCATCATCGACGTCTGCTCACACCCACACACTTTCAGTGTTTACTTAAAAGTTCATGTGTTGCGTTTTGTATCACACCTACGATTAGAGTGAATTTTTTTGTATTTTAAATGTCAAACTGCCCCGCTGTTTCGTTCACCTTTAACTCTTACAGCCTTTTGCACCGTTTACTGGAAATACAGTTTACCTACCTCTTAATTGTCCTTTGCAGCTGCTTCCCTTGTTGTTCTATGTAAAAAATTAGCATCCACTTTGTGGATTTTCCTACGGCCACATCTTAAATGCCGTGGTTTCCTTTTTATATTTCTAAGCAGGCTTTAATATTTGCATCTGGAAAATGAAATGCTGATATTTTTGAAAGAACAAAGGAGAGGGGGCGTTCAGACACACCTATTAACTAATTAAATTCCAGTAACAATTTTGGCTTCCACTAATTATTAAAACAAGATCATTGTGATGAGACAAATGTGCTAATTTTTGCCCCTTCATAAACATTTTTGTCTCTTAATAAAACACCAGATTTACTCCCTGCCAGACTATAGCAGGGTTATTTTGTAAAATTAGAAAAAGAAATCCACTTAAATGTGCAAAATCTAGAAAAACCTTTTTGATGGCTCGGGAGATTGAGATTGGCTTTACGTGTCTCTGTGTTTCTAATCTCTATTGCTAGTATCTATTCTAGAAACATAGGAAAAAAAGTGTACATTATGTACTCTACACCATAATTTTTATTTTTCCTTCTTTCTAAAGAGGAAGCTCATTGAAACTTAATAATTGTTGTTTTTCTTTCTGCAAGTAGTTTTACTGCAAAGGAAGTAAAAATATTCTCTTGTCCTCCCACGTGTGATTACTCCCAGTAACTTTGGTTTCTTGTGTTCATGTAAATGTGGTGAATGACATCTGGTCTCTCCTCCGCTGCTAGGTGACCCCTGCACTGTATCGTCGCAACTGGAACTGGAGGAAGCTCTGCGTCTCTATGAGCTCAACAAAGACTCGGAGCTCATTATCCATGGTGAGCCTTTCTGCTTTTCACACAAGTCCTTTTTTTCTCTTTTTTTCGGCTACATCTACACTTTCAGCGTGTGTTCCTGTATGCTGCTGTTAGAAATATGTTAATTCAGACCAGTTCTGTAATAACTCTAAGAAAAGCCTGTTATTGTTGACTCTTTGCTTTCCCAGTGGTCTACTCACCTCCCTGTTGGGCTTTTTTATAACAAGCCAAACTGGCAGCATTACTGTTTGTTCCATTTCTGGTCATTAAGCTACAGTAGAACAGCCCTCAGGCCTGGATCGTGGCTGACAGCCAGTACCAACACAGACTGCCACAGTTTGACTTATTAGTAGTTAATGTCCTCCTTCATAATCAGGCTCTCCTGCTTTTACAGAGTGAAAAGCGTCAGTCCTTAATGTTGTTTTTAGTTTATAATTACAAGCACTTTAGGCACAAGACAACAGAATTACCTTTTTTTATTGTGAGCCTGTGTTCACTGCAATAATAGATCCTAATATATTTAGATTTTTTTCTTGTCAGAATGAAAAACATTTCCTTGCTTTACTCACTTATCTGCAAGCAATATCATTTTTTTTTCTTTTTAGCATTTCAGAGTTTTTAACGATTTAGATATAAAAACATCAAAATAGACCATGGGACGTGAAAGACACTGACAAAGTGATTTTGCACAATAAGTTACTGTGTAATATTCGTTTGCCAAAGATCTAGTACACACTATCCGGTCCATATCAAGTTATGTTGTCTTTGGATATGAATTCACAGAAACCTCCCACGTTTTTACAAAAAAGCCTTGCAAACATCTTCTGACAAGCAGCAGTGTTCATTATTTGTTAATTTTCAGTGTTGGAGTTTGAGATTCTTTCCTATTTTCGAGCTGGGTGGGGTGATCTTCGAAGAGCCAGCCACCCACCACATCGGCCGATGTGATCTATTTGCTGATAGATTGGCATTTGTAACAACCAGTAAAAGGAAAATTAAAGTAAAAGGTAAAAATGAGACAGAAGAAACGGCCGTCAACCATGTTATGAGTATTGATGTTGTGTAGTTTGCGATCTCCACCTTCCCTGTTGGAAACAACCAGCATGCAAGCAGAGTCGGGTGGAGCGTAAATGAGTAATCGATGACTTGTTGTGATAATAAAATAACATTAATTTTAAAGTGTATGATCCTATTTTCTATTTTAAGGACTTTTAAATAACAACACGTAACAAATGTTAGAAAAATCTGTTTAGTGCATCTCTGAGGAAAAAATCTATGTGTCTGCAATAAAAATCCCATATCAAACAGGCTGTAGTCATGGCTACAACACATTTCTATGAGAACTATTATTTTTTGCAGCACATAATAAAGAAAAAAAAAATCATATAGTTTGTCCAGCAGAGCATGCCTGACTGCAGACAGTGTTTGACAGTAAAGTGATAATGTTAATTAAATTTACTAGTGCAACTGCAATGCTTAAAACCGACATAACAAAAAGTCAACCTAAACATCTGTCCGGTGGCTTGTAGTTTTCTTTCTTTCTTTTCTTTTTGCTTTTTATGCATCAGTAATCATGTACATTTCTGCTTATGTCTGATCACAGATGGCTAAATAATGCATACAACAAAAAGGCATCCAAACATATGTTTAATGTGCCGCTGAACTGAACAGCATTACTTCTGCTGCTGACGACTGTTTATGGGCCCCGCAGCTAGTTTACCATCTAAGCTTAATCTGTTTGACGTAGACACAACCTCATGAGTCCAGGCTGAGGGGCGATGGTTGTATATGTGGGTAGATTTGATTGGCAGGCTGTGTGTGTTTCAGTATAAAACCTGGGGCTGTGGATAATGTAAAGATTTAATATAATCAGAGGTGGCGGGTCAAGAGTGCAGCAGATTCAAGTGTGATGACTGAAAGAGGATGAGTGAGACATGAAGGGGGATGTTTAGGAGAGGAACTGAGGGCTTCGTGAGGGGCCACCAGGTCTGCTTGTTAACGAGCTCTTTGGCTGTAGCCCACGCCTCGTCTCTGACTCACGCTGCCCCCAGTCTAACTCGAGCGGTCTCTGCTGTCGACTTTGATAAAAATTGTCTTTTCCCAGTTTGTGTAGTATCATACACAAATACACATCATACACACCTGAAAAGAAGTTTTCCTTTTGCTACAGGTTCACCGTGACGATGATAGAAATGTCTGACTTTAAGACTGTCTAAAGTTAGTCATCCTTTTTCTTTCCAGTGTTCCCCTGTGTACCAGAGAAACCTGGCATGCCTTGTCCGGGAGAAGACAGTGAGTTGAACCTTTTCTTTCTTTATTTTTACCTAATTTTTAGCAGCTGAACAATCCTGCATTTAACTTGTATTTCAAATCTATCACACACCAAGGAAACCTTAAAACGGCACAGTGGTGTAATGGAGACTGTTCAATGTCTGGGTCCAAGTAAGGACGCTTAACGAGTCTGTGCAGAGAAACAGAAGTCTGTAAAAGCATAGAAACGAAGTACTGTCGCAGAAAATAAATTATCATTTGAATATGATGTGTGCACAAATTATGGGTTAACTGCTACACCACAGAGCCACTCTGTTTTTCTTTAATTTAGAAAAACATCCACCTCCATTACAAACAATGTGATTCAATGGCTGCCTATGAAGCTGTGAGACAGTGTCAGGCTCACACTACATGATATTTTTGTCTGTTACCATGGTCACTGTGTGAGATTAGGTGATTATACACTCATAAAATCCTGCCTTTTCATCACCAAGAGACATGACAGACTACACGTTCCTCTCATAGGTGTAGTCCTACCGCAGAACGTGCCATAATGAGGCTCTGCCACTTTTTTCCAGAGTGAAGAAGTGGAATAATCACACTGAATAATGTGGTTCAAATTCACTGAAGTGTATTTCATGCAGGAGAGCCAGTAAAGACACATTGAAAAGTCATAAGAGATGCCGACTGATTCACAGCTTTGACTCAACATGCAAGAAATGAATTCAATGTTTTTACCTGTCTAAAAATAAAAGAGAGAGTATCGAACCACATTTATAAACTTTAACTCAAACAGTTTTAGCACTTTTCAAACAACAAGATTACACAGAAAATCCACAAAACGATCAGAAAGTGTTGTGATGGTGGTGTTTCAAATATGGTTGTGAATTTAGAAAGTTTACATTTTTGTCCGATCACACGTGTGAAGCTGGATGCTTTTTTTTCTCCCCTCCGTCCACAGAGTCGATATATCGCCGTGGAGCTCGACGCTGGAGAAAGCTTTACTATGCCAGCGGTCACGCCTTTCAGGCCAAACGCTTCAACAGGGTGAGACGTAATGAATTGTGTAGTTCTCTGCACTGCTATGCCTATTTTTAAGTGTTTTTTTGTTTTCGATCATCTAACGTGCTTTAATTCAACAGCAGTTCACCAGTAACAATCGAAATACATACTGTTTAGAGGAGCTTTGTGAGTTTCACGTGGTTGCTGGTAGGTAGCATAACAACAGCAGTGACTCCAGACATGCTTGCAAACGTATGGGACGGGTTGGACTATCATATGGACGTATGCCGAGTGTCCAGAGGGGGGCACATTGAGCACAACCATGTATTTTAAAATTACTGCAATCTTCCATGTAATTGTGTCCTTTATTTCCCTTCTGTTTTGTACATTAGTGTCTAAATATTGCAATGGCTTAATGGAAGTTTTAAACCTCAGTGATTTGAAAGTAGTAAGGGGGTTGATTCTAGACGAGCAGACTCGTTCATGTTTCAGAAGTCATTGTTGTCTCTGTGCCACTCTTTGGATTATTCTGTGTACTTGATTATGATAATGATTTTTGCTCCTCTCGCCCACCCGAGCAGCGAGCCCACTGCGCCATCTGTACAGACCGAATCTGGGGTCTGGGAAGACAAGGCTACAAATGCATCAACTGCAAGCTGCTGGTTCACAAGAAGTGCCATAAACTGGCGACAGTAGAGTGCGGCAGACCGATGATCCATGTGAGATCTGTTACCATCAATTCATCAAATACACACTGAACGTTTGTCTCTGTGCTGATTGTACTTTAATGATGGATGTTATTCTGTAGGATCCAATGATGCCCAGCACACAGCCGAGTCAGCTAGACCCACATGAACAGCCAGGTAACACACACATTTAAATCATTTCAAGTTTTAAAGCACAGTTTTCTCTGTTAATTTACATAATATAGTCTGTGAAATTAGCCTCAGAGGCTCAGTTATGTAAGACGGCTCCACAGTGCGTTCGTGCGTTATCACCGATGACTGACGCCATCACCGCTGGGCATTGGGCAGGTTAAGTTGGGTTATGTTAGGTTGCGCCTGTTAGAGTAGCACTATCCACCCAACTCGGTTATGAGTGGAGATGCAATATGAAACTATAAATGTTATAATGTGATCATGTTAATTTAATGCATCAATGGTAGGGCTCTGCAATTAACCGAAATTTAATTTCGGCTCCAGCTGCGACTCGCAGTAATTTTGAAAATAAGACTGCTGAGATAAAACAATTTTTCTTTAGATTTTTTTTTTTTTTTATTTATTTATTTTTAAAGCAGTACCACCCCCAACCACCCGAACACACACATGCACGAACATGCACCCACGCACAGGCTGTATTAGCTCAGGTAGAGACTAGGTTTGAAGCACACTACCAAACAGTAAATCCCTGTTGTTTCAGAATTTGAGGTATGTGATAAATAATCTTAACACTCACTAGATTTAAAGTAATTATTATTTTTACCACAGTTCAGTGGTCCCGTAAGAGCACCCTGTATTCCAGTGGGTGCAGCAACACACCCTAAGACAGCACTTGTACTCCACCAGAAGCACTGCAGGGCATTTCAGAAGCATCCCAAAAATGTCTTTCCGCTCTGCGTCATGAAAGATGTACACAGAGTCAGTTTTTGATTAAGCCTGTGTGCAAATTAGCACGAGGGGAAGTCAGTTTGGTTTTGTTTTTAAAATAAAAGACCTCATGCAGACTAAGACCTGATTTAGAGTTCTGTGTAGTCTTTGTTGAGCCTACGATGTAGCCTTAGTAAGTGACCGGTGTCGTCGGCATTTACACAGACTGGTGTATTACATGTTATTTATCGTGTGGGTGTGTCCCCAGTGTTTTATATGTGATGCTAGCCAAATAAAATACTAGGGCTTTCCCTGGATCCCCACTCTTTGTGGTAGTCAGGTTTTTCCGGGGGCAAATGCATTCATTTAATTCTTTGTACATTCTCTTACATCAATCCTGATAGTTTCAGCAGTCTTCCTCTAGGAATTTGCTGAGTTTTGTGAGTCTTTATATTGATGCCATGGTTATTCTTTATACTATGGTGTGGATTTTTGTTTTCCTTTCATTGATAAATTTAAAAACTGCGGTGAAATGAACAGGAGAAATCAACAATGCTGAGCAGGTCAGTCACAATAGTTGCGGGCTAAGTTGACCCAACATTACAGAAGGTCAATTTTAATCTTAATTTCCCACTGAAGCATAAATCAAACACGCCACAGACTCGCACCATGTGTAATCCCGGGGATTAGGAACAAAATGTGGAACTGATTTTGAGTGCCCATTATTTTATTGCCAGTGTTTAGATAACACCGAACTCAGCAAGGAGCTTGAAAACCTGGACTACACGTTGATCAGCTGATTTTGGGAGCTTACCAGCAGCTCCAGATTTAGGTGCAGTCGAGTGGTTGAGAACTTTGAAAGAGGTTAGGATCATTGTTTGCTGTTAGAGGGGCACCTAAAGCTCAGTTTGCCATTATTGAAGTGCAGATGTCCTTGCTTTACTGATATTGTGGCTTGATTAACATTAAAATAATTTATAAGGTGTAAAGGCATACTTTCCTACTTATGTATTCACAAAATGGTCTGGTTTTGTTGTATTGCTAAACAAGGGTCAATACAAACTGGCTGTTTTCTTTTCGAACCAAGGAGAGAGAAATTACTCTGGTGCTGCAGAGCTGTGAACAAAGCGTGTGACTGTCTCTCACCTATTTTCTCTCATCTCTCCCATTTTCCTTTTTCCTCTCCTGCCTCCCCCTCGCCTTCTGTCTGTCTGTCACTCTGTCTGTCACTTCTCTCTCCCCCCCCCCCCCCCTCTCTTTTGCAGGCCCTCAGAATAAAGACTCCAGAGAAAGCTTGACTTACGATGGAGAAGAAAAAGAGGTGAGAGAGAAATCTTTTCAAACGCTCTTGATACGTGACTCATAATCTGTCAAACCTGTCACGCTGACTAGATGGATATATGTATATTTAGAAATTGGTGCTGTTTGGGTGAGAGAGAGAAAGATCATCTGTAATTGGAAGCAGGTTTTCATCTGTGAGGATTTGGGTGATCCTTCTTTCACCTGCTGTGCATGCTGGATGCAGAGAGCGTGGAGACGTAGGCACCCGTGTAGTGGTGTTGGTATTGATTTCCTTTGGTAGAGCTAATAAAGTAACCTTTTATCACAGCTCTTAACACCAGAGGCTGATTAATGGCCAGGGATGCAGTTTGGAGGTTGGTGGGGAGGATTGTTGGATGAGGCAGGAGAGCTGGAAATGGATAAAGACTGAATTGAGTTGGACGCCGATAGACTGAGATAAAAGAGGGCAGGCCGAATGATGTTATCTTCAGCTCCATGTGTGACTCTGGGGATGGGGTTGTCACGTGAAGGGATGTTAGATAGATAGGTAGTCGAAACGGTTCACTACAGGATAGATTACAAGAGAGCAGAGAAGGCGGGCGAGGAAACGGTGAAGGTGGGCGAGGAAACGGTGAAGGTGGGAGTCATGTTTACAGAGAAGGAGGACTATAATACAGCCAGGGTCTGATCTAATGGTAGCAGCATGATGGTATTAAATCGAGACAAGAAAGTCATTACTAAGATTTATTGCCTAAAAGTGGTGCTGGGAGCTTTTTTAATATCATTTACAAAATCACCCAAAGGAAATCACACTCGTGCTCAAACCAACTCATCAGCTCTGTCAATAGTTCAGTGGAAAAAAATTATCTTGAGAAAGTCAGAGCCAAAACGATGCGTGATTAATCGACTCAGAGTTGAATTCATTATGTTTTTGTTACGATAGTATTTTGTGCTTGGCCCCATCACTGGGGTTCCTTACCTTTTTATTTTTTATATTGCACCTCGTAGGCACGGAGTAGCAGAGACACAGGGAAATCGACTTCCAGTCTGGGCCTGGCCGACTTTGACCTGCTGCGGGTGATCGGCAGAGGTAGCTACGCCAAGGTGCTGCTGGTACAGCTGAAAAAGACGGAGCGCATCTATGCCATGAAGGTCGTCAAGAAGGAGCTGGTCAACGATGACGAGGTAAATCAGAAGAGGTGTAAAGACTGCTGATGCCTGACATGCTTACCAGACATATAAAATCACCTTTAATAAAGGCAAAGAAAGAAAAGAAATCTGGATGAAATCTGATGAAATTTTTGTACTTGTATATCAAGGGCGATCTATTATATTCTTTTTAAGATCCATATTTTTATTCTTTGGAGTCGCTAGAATAGCTTTGTATGATTCAGTACAAAATATTTGGTTTATGCTATACGAGACTCCCTCAGATCATCCTTTGTCTCAAATTAACAGAACTGTACCGTAAATATGAGAAAAGGTGGGCAGAGTAAAATGGAGATGGCCCGTCAGAATCTAGTAATAGATCCATGTCCTGATCTAGACCGCAATCCACCTGTTGGTGAACTAGGATTTAGAGCATCTGAAGCCTGAGCTTTTGGCTCACACGATCTACTTACACATATGGTGAGCATGAGTTCATAATAAAGGCTTCTTAAAGTGTGTAGTTTCCACCAAAATGGGTGATTTTTGTTGTCCTACGCAGTGGTTTGAAACACATTTTTACACAACATCATGGAAAATGATTATTTGAACCAGTGTTTTTGCTCCTTTCTGTGTAGGCGTATGTAAAGAGGACGCAGTAAGGCCGTTTTAACAGCTGCCGCTAATGATCTTTTGTTTTAGTTGCTCATTATTTTTTGTCTTTGATTAACTGTTTACACAGTAAAATGTTTGAAAAACAAGAAATTGACAGCAAAGTTTCTTAATTTACTGAAGTGGGACCTTCAGTTTGTTTGTTTTGACTGTTCAGAAGTCCAAGATCCAGAGTGTTTCAGTTTTTAATGCTCACATGGAAGGATTTTCAAGCACAAAGTGGCTTTTTGTTCTTAATAGCCTTGAATGCCAGTAATTATCGAAATAGGTGCAATTATTTTCAGTCAAAACATCATTAATAGTTGACTAATCACTTGAGATTTTAATGTTCTCTTACTGACTCTTTAATAGATAATCAACTGACTCGATATTTTACTGTTTTTGATTTATTCAGACCAGCAAACTCCAGAGGTCTAAAGCTGTATATCTGCGAGGATGGTGCCACTGTCACTAAAGTCCATACAGTGTGACAAAACGCCAGGACTCGCTCTGTGAGGTTAATTAATAATTAAGCAATCAGTCTCCTGTCAGTCTAATTAATATGACTAGAACAATCAATGGGAGCTGTTATTGCTAACACGCTGATTGGTGTCATGTGATCCAGCATCGCTCTTATGTATCCCTTAATACTCAGAGTTAGAAAGACTGGCGGCTTTGAAGAGATCTGTCAGCCTAAGAACGTGCAGATAAACCATCACGTCATGGAAAATTGATCTCCATGAACACATGTAGCAGCACAGCCGGTGGCAGCGGGAGTAGTTAGCCTTGATTAGGCGCACTTAGCGTGATTGACAGATTGACAAGTGCTTCTCGATCAATGGCAAAGTGTTTTGCCGTCCCTGCCCTGTCAGCGTGAGCAGCATCCGTGTCCAGACATATTATCATCCAGCTACCGATAGAGGCCAGCCCCCGCTTCTACTGGCTCAGCCGTTTTCCCCCACCGCTGTCCACCTTACACACAAGTAACTCTCAGGCTTTGTAGGATGGTCGATGGAGCCCTGTGCTTATTCAGCTTTTAGTTAGCTCAAGGGCACTATATCACAAACATCCCTTGATTGACATTTGGGTGTTTCTTTGTGTGTTTTTGTTCCAGGACATCGACTGGGTTCAAACAGAAAAGCATGTCTTCGAGCAGGCCTCTAATCATCCCTTCCTGGTCGGCCTTCACTCCTGTTTCCAGACAGAAAGCAGGTGAGCTTTGCTATTGCACGAGTCGTGATTATTATTATTATTATTATTATTATTATTATTATTATTATTATTATTATTAATTTATTTATTTCGCTAGGCTTTGGAAAAATCCTCTGTATATAAGAGCTACACCAATTTACAGGTCTAAGGAGGGACTGCTGCCTGAATCAGGTTATTCTGGTCATTTATTCAGATTTTTAAGTTACAGTTTTTCTTTCTTCTGATTATCAAACAAAATGATTGAGAAAGCAGTCAGTGGGATATAAATCCAGAGCATACCATACCTTAAATTTTACCGTCCCAAATGAAATGAATCTAAAGACCCAGATTTCTTGCTACAGTTACATATTTCTAAATTTTCTAAATAAAGCTTCACAAATGCATCGCATGGCTTCTCGCAGAATTGCACTGTGCTTGTGGCAGTATTGGAGTCAGGGTGCAAAAAGAGGGACACCACACTTTCTTAAATACATTAATAAATATCATTAAATATCCCCATAAGAGTTGGACAATCAGCTGTCTTTCAACTGAGTTCCTCATCACCACGACAAACATGGTGAACCAGCCGTAATGGACGGCTGCAGGTTCTAGTTTTCTGCAGGACTTCTGTCACCAGCAGCATTACACCACGATGGCGTTAGAATTTCTGAAGATTAGGCTTTTTGGGGATTGGTATGAACATAACCTGATTAATTTAGGGATGCACAAGAGGGAAGGGCTGGGGCTACCTGGTTGGCTGAAGGGGATTGTTCACTAGTAAATAATTTGCACCCTTGTTAATACACCTGGACAACACCCACCCTAGAAAAGTAAAGTTACAGTCAGTGAGTAACTATGTTGGAGTAAATGGATAAATGCATCCCTGTGCCTGCATACGTTTCCTCCTGCAGCCCAAAGACAAGCATGTTTGGTGAACTGGTGATTCTACAGTGGCTGCAGGATGTGAGCTAGCTCAAAGTGCTGTGTGAATGAGTGATTGGTCCTGGGGTTCAAGACTTGGCTTGTCTTCTACAAGTATAAAGTTGGTGGTTCCTACTAGAGATGGCACGATACCACTTTTTTATGTCCGATACCGATACCATAAATTTGGATATCTGCCTATACCGATATGAATCCAATATAGTGTTTTGTTTTAATCAATAAAACTGTTTTTTTTAATATCTTGCTGCATTTTGTATAAGTTCATACTCAAGTTTTAAAAAAACAACAACACTAAAGCTATTCTGTTATACCTGTATGTAAAAAATACACTGCACCCAAAATGTTTCATAATTCAGCAATACTGATCAATCTAAAAAACTTAAACCTACTCCATCCTCCTTATTTTGGTATTTTAAAGAGTACTTAGCGTAAATATTAAGCAACCTAACTAATAGGGTTCCAACTCCCAGCAACAACAAAAAAAAAAGGAAACCACCCCTCACGCTCCACCTTATGATGCTTAATCGATGTAATCAACCTTAATTTGATGCAATGTGAAAAAAAATGCACAGAAATCCATTATTTTTCAAGAAATATTAAATGGATTCAACATCTTTCTTCAACAGAATTGCAGACTGCACAGATGGTGCCTTCCCAAAGGAAAAAGTAGTATAGCTTACTAGGGTATATTAGACTTAATAGTTACTATATACAGTAATGGACTTCTATTCATTTTACATCAAATTAAAACTTTGGGTGCAAGATTCAGATAATTATTTATTAAAAACTAGACATTTTAAATGAGAATAAGAAAGAAAAGTATTTCTTTGTGCCCCCCTTTTCCCTGTTAATGCCCTATCAGCCCCCCTGGCTAAACTTTGCTAGATCCGCCCCTGCACAGTTACGAGCCGTCAGCTACGTAGAAAAAGATTGTGGTGTAGAAAGTAATATTAAATAAATTCTAACAACAGCTTATCAAGCTTAAACGTGCTGCTGTTGTTTATCCGCTGGTTTCCTCTTTCTGGTGCAAAGTGGGCGATAAACAAACAAGAGACACGGACTCGCGACAGAAAAGCCGATCAGCTGATCATTAAGCAGTTTCATGATTGAAGTAGCAGCAGGGGAGAGAGAGAATAAGAGGCAGTCGCTCCATATATCGGTTGTTAAGCTTAATGCTGGAATGCTTTACAAACATTCAGAGATGAACTTACACACTTGCTTTACTTCTCTCTGGGATAACTTTGTCAGAGATGAAATGCCGGGTTGGTAGCGAGGCTACAAATGCTGAACCAGACCGCCGACAGGTCTCGCACGCCACAGCCGCTCTATCACGTGATGCATACTGCTCCGACTGCTAAGGTTATGAGCCGAGTTATGCCATGTGCTTTCGTGATATTTAATGGATCGGATTACATTTTTATTTCTCTCCGATATCCGATCCAGTAATTTAGGCCAGTATCGGACCGATACGATACGTAATATCGGATCGGTCCATCTCTAGTTCCTACCCACTCGAAAGCATCTTTAGGCAAGGTACCAAACCCCAGATGAGGTCATCAAAACACCATTGTACAACAACACAGTTAAATATGCCGCTCCTGTGGTTGAGGTATTATTACTTCTATGTAAACAAAACACTTGTTTTTAGGTCATTGAAGCGTGTTCATGGTTAAGGTTGTAGGAAAATCCCTGTCGCGGTGAAACATGTTTTGTGACAGGAAACGTAACTAAAATGACAAAGTTTGGTTTTAGAAGCTAACACATAAACAGTCCCTTGTGTTTCATTATACTTTAATCCCAAAGCAGCGAAGAGAGCACAAAGAACACAAGCAACACAAAATTATTAAGTGCATTTTTATTAGGTCATGTGTAAGGCCTGGGTTAGACTTCTGCAGGGAATCTATGTGGGACCTACAGTTTCGGCATGAGTGGCAAACGTCATTGCCGACATTTACGTTTGTGCTCCTCTGTTCTGTGTTAAATAGCTTGTGGTCGTGTCCTGGTGTTATATGTGCGGTTACACCCACGATGTAAACAAATAAAATGCTGGGACTTTTTCCCTTCTGGGTCGCCACTCTTTGTTGTGGACAGATTTTGTCACTCGAGTTTTTTTTCACTTCTTTGTAGATTCCCCTTTGATTCCCTTACATTCCAGTAGTTTCATCTGTCTCCCACCAGGAATTTGCTGACATTTGTGAGCCTTTATATCAATGCTATAATTATTACTCCTTATATTGAGGTGTCGATCAATATTCACTCACTGATAAATTAAAGAAACGGCTGCGAAAAAGGTATCGCGGGTCAGGTTACGGTGTAGTTATGAAATGTTGGTGGATGTATATGTTTGAAGTATAAATCAGTCAGGCTGCTAAGTTATAGTAAAATTAGTTAATTTTGGTCATTGTTGGAATCTCTTATTCACTAACTTCAAATTTAAATACAGGGTTATATGGTAGGGATTTTGGCCCTACCATATAACCCAACTGTCTGGTGGTGCAGGTAGGAGTTAAAAGAGCCTCAGGCAGCAGCAGACTCATGGGAGACTCGTGCAAACCTGCAGGTGGACTGTGAGGCCCTGAATTTTGACTGTCATCAATATTTCTCAAGTTCATCTGAGAGAGCGCCTTGAGGCAACTTTTGTTGTGATTTGGCGCTATATAAATAAAATTTAATTGAATTGAGAGGCAGATTTAATAGGTCTTAGTGATCGAAGGCTTGCTCTCCGTCATAACATTTTGAGCTGAACTGAAGAGCAAGTTTGAGATTTGAGTGAGGGGCAAAAGTACGCAGCTGTAAAGGAGAGATGTGTTCTTTTTTTGTGCACGAGAACTTCATAAAAGCAAGAAAAGTAATTGCTTAGTGGAAAAATGTTTTGTTATGTTTTTATCGCCTTTGGAAGTAAAAATTTAATTGAAGCTGTAGTAAATATCCACCCCAGGCTGACTGTGTTAGATGCAAGTTTTATACAGTGAGTGTAATAAAATCAGTAAAGCACATTAGCAGGAAAAAAAAATGAGAGCGCTCATCCAGCCACCCTGACAGATGTCTTATGGATGATTGAAAGATGACTAATTCTGTATTTAAGAGAAATTAACTTCTGTTTCTTTCTGCAGACTCTTCTTTGTTATTGAATATGTGAATGGTGGAGATCTCATGTTCCACATGCAGAGGCAAAGGAAACTCCCAGAAGAACATGCCAGGTACAGTCTGGCCGTTTGCTTCACGTGTGATTAAAGGGACAGATGCGTTTTTAATTTCTTTATGCAGCCGGAGCTGAATTTAAAAACACAGTAATTTCCCTCTTTGTGTTTCAGATTCTACTCAGCAGAAATCAGTCTGGCGCTCAACTACCTCCACGAGCGGGGAATCATCTACAGAGACCTGAAACTGGACAATGTGCTGCTGGATTCTGAGGGTCACATCAAGCTTACAGACTACGGCATGTGCAAGGTGTGGCTTACGGATTAATGTGGTTTGTAATGATACCGCAGTGCACTTTGGATAAAAGCACCTGCACAGCTGCAGACGTGTCGGTTTACAGCCCTCTGAGATGATCTCACAGCTGATGATCTTTCTTTTTCTTTTTTTTTCTTCTTTCAGGAGGGCTTGAGACCTGGCGATACGACGAGCACTTTCTGCGGTACCCCCAATTACATCGCCCCCGAAATACTCAGAGGAGAGGATTACGGTGAGGATTACGACATGGAAGCACTTACCAGAAATGCTATCTAATTCTGCAGTTAGAAAGTGTGTGAGGCAAAACTGGGTTTATCTGCACTAACACACTCAAGCTACATTATATATAAACAATTCAACAACTGTAGACAAACGTAGGAACACTTTTTCTTTGGATACATATTAGTTTTTTAAATTTAGGATATATGTAATTTATTTAAATGGTGCCCGACATACAGCAGTGATCTTAGTGCCCAAAGGAAAACTGTTACCACTGTCGCCAATACCCCACAATACACAAGCCAGGTATCTTACACTGTCACCATAAACCAGGGCTACTAGTGGGTAGTGATTGGTAGAAGAGTTTTTTGCAACCCCTGGGTTATTTATTTCTTGGTTAAAAAAAACAAACAAAACAAAAACATCTAGCTGAAATTTGTGTATGGTTCTGCATTGCAATATAAGCGTGTGCAACAGTCTTTAAATGTTTTCCAACAATTATTGAAGCTGTTATTATTTAAATCAGCTCTATTTTCAGCAAATGTAATGATAAAGTGCATTAAAAGTTTCCTAACTACACCCCGAAAACAAGTTTTAAAAAGCTGTTTTCTCCTGGAAGTTGCTTCTTTAGCACCATCTTTGCTGTTGGGGATTTCTCAACTAATCTAATCTGGGTAATTCAGGACTCCTCTAATGTCTCTAATGGTGAGGCACATCTATTTGCAGGATGGGCTTAATGTGAGAGGGGGAAAATAGGAGTGAGAGATGTTCTGTTACTCGTGTAGTCCTCTAACTTTCTTTCTGAGGTGTCATTTTAACCTCTCAAATGTAGCAGAAATCACATTCTGCCGTGCCGTTAGCTTGTCCACATGGGGATTTTTGGTCAAAGTTATGGTTTATATAGCATCCACACCCCTTGATGAAAAGTAAAGACCCAGTTGGGTGACATTTAATGTCTAAAAACGGTAGTTTTTAAAGTTAAATAGCGTGCTTGTCTGTTTCTCTAAATCTGCTGACCTCTCCCTGTGTATGTCTTACTTGCCTAGCAGCCATTTCTGTCTTCATTCAGCAGCTATTCAGTTAATGCTACATTAATTCAGTTAATTTGCGCGGTTTAATTATAAAGTTGAGAGACAGCCCAAAAAGAAATGCAGTAAAATGTAAAAATGTGCAGATACATTTGGGGGGGAAAGAGGCATTTGTAATATTCATTGAATCACAAAGAAGCAGATTGAGGGAAAAAATTAAGTTGTAAAACAATTTTGTGAAGAACAAGTTTGAGATTTTGAAATGCTGATTAAACTTCAGTAGTACTAACAGTTGCTAACACAATGGGTTTGTTTGATAACATTAACTCCATTCTTTCACACTGGTTCATCTACAAAAGGCATTTTGTAGAGGCAGCCGTGCACTAACAGAAGTAGCTCGACTTGAACGGACAGCTTTATTCTCACATTTCGTCTTTATTCTTGAAATTTTTACTTTATTCTCAACGTTTAGACATAATGATGAATTAATCATAAATAAATGGTGCTCCATCTAAACTCATATAAAGAGTCCAAATTGTGTGAAGCTGGCAACTTAAAGCATCTCGTAGTTCAGATGTACTTTCAGCTTCTCGGTGAAATATCAGTTTCTACATCCTCAGTGCTGCGTGTTCGACTATCCACACACGCAATGCTGTAAAAATAGAAAAGCCTCCTTGGTCACCAAATGTGGTGTCATGGCAACAAATTTTACAGTTAAAAGAAAAAGTCTTTGATTGTTTTTCCCTCCTTTATTTAAAAAAAAAACAACAACACATCACAGCAGCTGTTTTTAGACACAGTAGGAACAGCACACGTGTGAATAATGAAATTAATGACGGCTGGGTTTGATTTTAGCTGCTCGCTCAGCTGTCGCGCTGCCGAGGCTGCTTACAACACCTGCGCTCTTCATACTGTGATGGCTGTAGTGGGAAAGTTGTTTTGTTTTTTGTTTTTTAAATGGGCCGAACGGCAAATTGTGTGGACATCAGAGTCACAGCAGGGGCATGTGTGATCCAGTGTAGGTCCACCATTGTTCTGAATGTGATCCCTTATCATTCAAACTGTTAACCCGATCAATGAGATGATTAAACTTCACTGACTCCACGAGGATCACACCTGCTTGTCTTTGTGTACAGAAAAACAAATGTCAGGCCCTTTTTGGGGATTTTGGTTGTTATTTATGAAAGAAATCAGCAAAAAACAAATTCACTGGGTAAATGCATCAGTAGTTTGTTTGAGTAGAGGAAGTCATGTCAGATCTGACCTTTTTTTTTTATTAATTTTTTTATGGGTCTTTATTTTTAGTCTTTACACAGAAAACTGCGTTCCAGGGTTTTCTTTCCTTATTTTAATAATAATTTACATACATTAAATTATTTTTAAGTTTAAAAAAACTTAATGAAGTCAAAGACTGCATATAAAAGATGGTCTTTTATGTAAGGGGCGACTCGTGTGGCTGCAGAAACAAGTCAGATTGTATATATGATCTTCACATATTTTTATCCAGAACATGAGAGGAGGGTGTAGTTTAGGGAAGGTCTACCTTGTCCCTCAGTTTTTCGGTCTTCCCCTCATTTATCATGTCCGGTTTCAAAACATCAAGATGGCGATAGCCAAAGGAATCAGTTTGAGGATGCCACAATGGCATCTAAAATGTTCTGTTTTCTCTTTCATGTCTGCCTTACTTGTTTTATAACTTTCACATCATTACGGCTTTTTTTCTGTCGTTGTTTTGACAGAAATTTTGAATTCACAGAAATTTACCCTAAATAGATTTTAAATTTTAAGTTGTTTTTCAGCTCTATCTGTTTTCTTAACATTAGGGAGATATGGATATTTAATGTGATTGGAGGATTTCCTCCTTGTAAAGACGAAACTGGAAGTTGTTTTTTCTGTAGCCACTTCCATTTTCGATCCAGTTTCTGGTTGGCAACATATCAGGATTACTTAAGCTTTGTTATATCCCATATGTTGTGCTGCTCGCCTCACATTCATATTGTGAAAATGTATGCAGTTTACATTAAAAACAGCCTTATATCTCCATGTTTGCCCTTCTCCTTTCATGCTTATGTCATCAAGTCTTGTCCTGTTTTAAATCACATAGTAACACTACAGTCTTCTGAAATCTGTGATGTGGAGCAAAACCAGATGTTTGAAAGTGCTGTTACAAGTGAAGTGACAGCTAAGATTTGGTGAAATGATGCAGCTGTTCAGTTCCAATGCACATGTGCCAAATTCAAGGCCCGCGGGCCACATGTCTCTTAATTTTTAAATACATTTGGCTCGCTCCTTTTTCTCAGCTGAGGATGAGGTTGAGCATCTTATTAGCACTATTAGCATTATTTTCTTGACTAAGTATTATAAAGACTACAGTACTTGTTTCTAGACTAGCTTAGAGCTTTATGTGGACCAAACTGTTGGTGAGAAGGTGGTGTGAGACATACAAATGAATTTACTGGAAATGCATCTGTCCTTCATTTTCTTTCAGAGTTAAACTGATTGTGACATTCCTGCACTAATGGCCTAAAAAAAAGAGAGAGAGAGAGAGAGAGAAGTAGGCAATCTGAATAATGTGCTTGTTGTCGAAGGTGTGATAATATACAGAAACCCCCACTTTTAAAGTGAAGGTGGTTGCTATAGTAACCCTGACATGCTGGTGTACTTTGAAGTTTTGTAAGTGGCAATTAAAAGTTCCTCTTCTCTAATTGCAATAAAGATAATTGTGCTGCTCTTTTTTTCTTTTTCTCCCCCCCCCCGCAGTCGTTGGTCATTTGTGGTGTTTTGGCGTTTCAAAGCGTCAGAGCTGTAACGTACGATGTGTGTGTGTGTGTGCGTTTGTGTGTGTGTCCCAGGGTTCAGCGTGGACTGGTGGGCACTAGGCGTGCTCATGTTCGAGATGATGGCGGGCCGGTCGCCCTTCGACATCGTCGGCAGCTCCGACAACCCTGACCAGAACACAGAAGACTACCTCTTCCAAGGTAACAGCGTGCTTCTGCGGTTCGTAAAAAAACTGCTGAGTTCATGCAACACCTTCATGTCGACACCTTTCTATTGGCTTCTCTCAATACCAGGAACATGCCATCTGTTACAGAGAGAAGTGTGAAACCAGTGTCTCACCCCGCCCCCCCCCACCTTATTTTAGTATAAATAGGTTTTATATTGTGTTTGTTTCTTATAATTAACAGTGAGGTGGGTTAACAAAAAGCTTCATATCTTGGGCTGCTGCGAGCATACCCAGCAGGATTGAACTCATAACAGCAGCAGTGTTGGCACCATCTCATCCTCTCCTCTTCTTGTCCACCCCTTGACCCCTTTTCTGTCACCTCCTGCAGTAATATTGGAAAAACAGATCAGAATCCCACGCTCGTTGTCAGTCAAAGCTGCCAGCGTCCTCAAAGGGTTCCTCAACAAGGTAAGAGAGGGTCTGACAGGCCTGTAGCAGTGCCACCTCTTACTGGCATTTTTTTTTTTTTTGGGAAATGTATCCACTTTCCTTGCCAATTCTCTCTTCTCACTTTCTCCACCTTTCTTCTCGGGTATTGGACTTGTTATCTTTCCTTTCCACCATAGTCTCCCACCGTCTCTCACCCTCTTCTCGCTCTCACTCCCACAGGATCCCAAGGAGCGCCTGGGCTGCCACCCTCAGACGGGCTTTGCCGACATCATGGGCCACCCGTTTTTCCGAAACGTCGACTGGGAGCTCGTGAGTGATTCAATTTCATCCTCTGCTTTTCTCAGTCAGTTCTTTCAAATGAAGGAAATCAGCATTGGTGCATGTTGGATAGGTCAAAATAAATCCATACAATCGATTGCGGGGGGAAAGGGGGAGAAAAACAAGAGCTGCCGCGAGACCGCAGAAGGTCAAATCTGAGTGCGCAGGGTCGCCGTCTCCTGCGCTCTTTCTCCTGCCCTGCAGGTGTAGACACTCTGTCAATACTGAGGTTATTAGCTGTGGGGTGAGACTTGTTTCTTTGTGAAGAGCAGGCAGCTGGAAACAGACAGGCCAGGCAGAAGACTGACAGCAGCAGATACGATTACTCACTCTCACACACTCACACACACACACACACACACACACACACACACACACACACACACACACACACACACACACACACACACACACACACACACACAGGAAGTTTAAAGACGGAGAGGAAACGAGAGGAGAGGATCACACGGGGCCGATATGTCGATCTCTGCATGTCCGGATTGTCGAGCAGTGATTCATGTTGACGAAGAAGCCATTAACACTCTAATTTCAGCGCCGCTGTTTACAAATCGTTTCATTCACAAATTTCGGCATGATTACTGGAACCTCAGAGAAGCTCGTAGGTTGGCTCAGATATCACTGATGCTTTCTCTGAAGCTGCGGTTTGAACTCGTTGCCACTAATACTGAAAACCACATGCTTGACTGGATTCTTGCTATGACTGGTATTTGTGTCTGTGTATAATCCTTATTTATAGTTTATGCCTGAAAACCAGTATGAGTGTGAATACAAATGTAGAACGCAGTGCAGGAAATGAAGATGTGGACCTGTATTTACAGATGTTAGTCACTTGTTTGGTATCTCGAAATGACTTGTAGAAAAAAAAAATACCGGTGAAATTTAAACTAGGGCTAAAAATACTTCGTTATTTCTGTTGCTTCCTGTTATCAGTTTCAGCGATGAGTAAATTATCACCCAGGAGTCTTTTTAGGTTCCTGTTTTGACCCTTAGAACCATGAAATGAGTGTCAGATGAGACTCACGGCCTCATGTTGATATTAGCTTCAACCTTACATATGAGCGCATGAACGAATGAATAATGTATGTATTGTTAATGTATCCAACTGAAGGACTGATGAGCTGATGGGGCCCGAACTGTTTGCAGCTATCAGCAAATACTTATCAGCTATTTTGAAACAAAAAAAGACACTTTTTATCCATAACAAGAACTCCATAACAGCAAATGAACTGTACAACAGAAAATCCAAATGCTATTTATGGTCTTCTCACAACAATAATAAGAAAAATAAACTGAGCCAATATGGCATGTTTGTTAATACAGAGATACACATGTTAATGTGATCTCTGGTCTCCCACTCAGAGACACACGTCTCCGAGTGTCCAGCATTCAGACGGCTGCCTGAGGACACTCTCCGTGTGAGAGAAAATCTGCTCACACATATATGTATAGCCAAATACTGTAAATAATATCCCTGCAATGTTCTGAAGACAGTTAACCTTGTCAGGTAATGATGTCCAGCAGGTGAAAATGCAAGCTCCATGAACACGCACAGCTGTGGATTCCAGCTGCGTTCGTAGTTCTGCAAACTTTGACCCCCACAGAGTCGAGCTTTTCAGTTCAATCAGCTGCATTTCAATGTCGCATTAACTCGGCCAGTTAATGCGAGACAAATCCAGCTGCTCATTAAAGCTTTCTGGTTTGATCAGTCTTGAGTCTACGGATGTATCCATGTATTTCCGTGGTGTGATCTCTGGTCTCCCACTCAGAGACACACGTCTCTGAGTGGGAGACCAGAGATCACATTAACATGTGTATCTCTGTATTAACAAACATGCCATATTGGCTCAGTTTATTTTTCTTATTATTGTTGTGGGGAGACCATAAATAGCATTTGCATTTTCTGTTGTACAGTTCATTTGCTGTTATGGAGTTCTTGCTGCGCTGAGCGGAGAGCTCCTGAAGCTTTTGAAGTGTCAGAATGTGGCAATTTCAACATTGCTTGAAAAAACTGCCAGCTAGCAACGTCCTTCTCACCGGTAGGCTAAGTTATTTTTAGCCAATTACAAGTTGAATCTGGTAGTTGGGGTTGTTAGCTCATTAAGAAGCCAATATGGCACAACTAATGTGTCTATGCGAGCTAACTTGCGATGTGCACCGCTGGCGCGGCCATTTATTTTTTATGCACCTTCTCAGATTAACTCACTGTGTGTCGTGCCCGGGGCTGGACTGGGACAAAAAAACAGCCCGGGCATTTTGACTAGAGACCGGCCCACCAGGTATTGAAGCCTTTGAATGAAAACAAACGCTGTTGTGACAGTGATGTACACTTTCTTGTTGGTATATGTATGATTTCTATACATTTTATGTCAGATAAAAACTTTGGTTGTAAGATTCAGATAATTATTTAATAAAAGCGAGATATTTTAAATGAGAATAAGAAAGTATTTCTTTGTGCCCCCCTTTCCCTGTTAATGTCCTACCTGGCCCCCTGGCAAAACTTTGCTAGACCCGCCCCTGCACAGTTACCAGCTGTCAGCTAAGAAAAGGATCCTGGTGTTATTTGTCTCTCAGAAACAGTTCATAGCTTCCCTTCAACTCATTCATGTCACCTAAAAGGTAAACCTGTTTCTCCATCACCTGTTCAGTTGAGAAGTAAGGACATCTCCTGGTTTCATCTTCATGTTTCCCTCTCACCACATATCCAAACCGATCATCATGACCAGCAGCTTTTACAGCTGTGGCTCCAGCAAACATCAGCTGATACTAGAAATTAATATTAAATAAATTCTAACAACAGCTGATCAAGCTTAAACGTGCTGCTGTTGTTTAGCGCGGTTTCCTCTTTCTGGCGCAAAGTGGGCGATAAACAAACAAGAGAGACGATCAGCTGATCATTGATCAGTTTCATGATTGAAGTAGAAACAGGAGAAAATATGAGAGAAGAAGAGGCAGCTGTGCAGCGTAAACACAGAATAATTCCAGCTTTGTGTCTTTTTCATTGTAGCTGAAGTCCGGGACAAACTGTTCCTTTTCACCTCAATACGAAACGCGTAATATTTTCTCTGAATACAGACTATTCCGTTTTTTGGGATGGTTGGCAACTCTACTAATTAACCTTATGAATAAAATAAAGTTCACTATCAGTAACATCATAGCACCCACCCAGCTGTATAGAAACTCCGTCATGCTAGCTAGTACGCAGTACGAGTTATTGTAACTGACTGTAAAAAGTCAGCACAACGAAAATAAACTCCACCTAAACTTGGTTTATATCTGACCCAGATAGACTGCAGGTCATAACTTCTTACCTGAAGTTCAGTTCACCTGACACTCGGACCGGCGGCCGCCTCGGGTCTCTCCTCCTGCCTCCCCTTTCCCTCATCCACCTGCTGGCCTCTGTGGAAGCTCCGCCATAGCCACCACCAAACAACTGAGTTATTTTTACACAGACCAGCATCTGGCCAATCCACCACCTTCTCATTGTTTATACCGTTACAAAAAAAAAAAAAAAAATCTCGGCCCATAAAAACGAAAAATCACCAACAATGCCTGGTGGGCCGATGGCCAGTCCAGCTATGGTCGTGCCATCAGTTAACCCTTGCCCAGGGTTGCCAACCCCTGAGCTACAGAGTCACTGACCTTCTAGTTTTGTGTTTTATAAAAGGTGGAGAACGCACGCAGGTGAGAATTCTAAGGTCACATCTGCAGAATGTGCGTATTTCTAATCTGATTAATCACCCAAAACTCAAAGTTAAAGATGCACAAAGACATCTTTGATGTGCTGAAACCAAGTGAATACATAACATCTGCACTTGAAAATGACAACAATTGGAGGGGGAGGGGTTTGATATGCCAACTGATAAAAAATGAAATCACATAAAGTAATGACAAAGATGAGGCAAACACGACTTAGTGTGATAAACTTTGTTTCTGAACACTTTTATTGAACCTTCTTTATTTATCTGTTTTACTTACCTGTCTCTGTTGTTTAAGGAAAAATAAAATTAATTAATTAAATTACATTAATTTAATAATAAATAATTTGATTTTATGTTAAGTGGTTTAAGGTAAAGGATGAAAGTGAATTTTGCAGTTTAGGGCTAATTGTGTTTAATTTGTTTTTGGGTTTTTTACTTAATTAGAATGAAATTATACTGTTGTGGTATTTTTAGCGATGAGAACAAATCTGTCATATCTGAATTTGCTGTCACGTATTCGTCGTACTTTACTAAAAAAAGTTTACATTTTCTACCCATTTATAAACTTAATTAACTCTCAAGTGACCTCATCTAGAGTCATTTAGGACCCCCGCCACATGTTTATATGCGTCGTGACATTTTTAAATTGTAAAAATACTAACCTACCTCCAATATCTTAAATTTCTCATATGAAATTGGCCCATTGATGTGGCATGGATAATGGAAAACTGTGTCATCAAAATATTACTCTGCACAACATGCATATATTACAGACACACAAGATATCTTTACCCCTTGAAAGCCTGTTAGGAGTGAGCCTTGAAGCTCTTTTGTAGAGTGATCAGCTTCTATCATATTCTGTCAATACTGTGTTAGACCTCACATTTATTGACTTTATTATAGAGGTCAAGGAGAGGGGTCTCTGCCTATGCAGCTGCCTATGGAAAAACCCAGAAACCGTTCAATGGGCATCCAACCCTGGTCTTTATTGATATACCAGGAGGTGGTCAGGAGTGATGTGTATGCTAAACAGAAGCCTGGAAGCAACAAAGGATTAATAAAGCACCCTGACTGTGAAGACTTGATTGTAATTTGTTGATCAAAGTTAGTTTCGAGTTTGGTGTTAAGCTCCCAGCAAACTGTAATACACAGTTCACTCAAACACACCTTAATAATTAAAACAGTCTGTTATTGAAAAGAAAATACAGGAAATTAATATTTGACTAAATTTGTAAACTCTCTCCAGAGAAAACGACATTTAAGTACATCAGAACATTTTAGAGTGTTTCATAGATAAAGACAACTCTTAAAAGCCATTAAAAGCATTACTGTATAAATTATAGTATGGTCATTTAAGTGTTAAACTAATCCAGATTAAACCTGCTTTAAATCTTTTAAAGAAGACAGAGCACGTAACATCAGCTTTATCTGCACAGACAGACAGACAGACAGGGCAGCTCGCCAGGATCACCATGACCTCTTTTCCCTGTTTGGTCTGGAGCTGAGACCCAGCACTCGGTCAGAGTGTCTGGAGGATCAGCTTACAACCCTCCCACCCCATTTCCCCCAACGCTGATGTTAAAGTTTGCCCCGCAGTGTGCTCTCTGGCCTGCAGAGGGAGCAGTTATTGCCCTCCAAACAAGTGCAGTAACACTCGGGACAGAGAGCTGCACGTACACTGCGATAAATGAAACCACAGGCAGAGGAAATGAGTGGAAGTCCCTAATAAAAGTTTTTACTCTGTGTTCAAATTTTTTTCATTGATTGTACTTATTTGTATTTTTGTATTTCCTTCATATATCTGTACCTGAGCTGAGGTGACGCAAAAATTTCCCCGTTGTGGGATCAATAAAGTCTTGTCTTATCTTATCTTATCTTATCAAATGCTTTTGAGTGGAGAGGACGTCACTCAGGCCTGATTACAGCTGCGGGAGAGCTTATCCTCTCAGAAATCCTGTTGGACAAACTCATTTACAACCTTGATACAGTCACTATTTGAAGCTTCTTAATAAGACTGCAAACAAGGATTGTTTCCATTATTCACAGATTATTTCTCAATAGATTCATCTCTTAGTGTATGAAAGGT
>NW_024582580.1:916828-943150 GCF_018398535.1 Haplochromis burtoni
CTTAGTGTATGAAAGGTCTGAAAAATATAGTCACAGTTTCTCAGAGACCAAACAGATGCTTTGAAATTAGATTTTTCTGGCCACTCTGAAAATTTCTTTTTTTTTTTTTTTTTTTTTTTTTTTTTTGGTTAATCAATCACAAAAATACTTGCAGATTAATTTTCTATTAAGCAACTAATTGGTTATTTAAAGAATTATTGAAAAACTGGGTCCTACCTTTGTCCTTTGCTTTACTTCCAGCTGGAACATAAACAGGTGGTCCCTCCGTTCAAGCCCAACATCTCAGGGGAATACGGACTGGACAACTTTGACGCCCAGTTCACCAACGAGCCAATCCAGCTCACGCCTGATGACGAGTGAGTCAGCGCTTCATTTTGTGCTCATTTCCTGTTGCAGCCTCAGTTTTCTGTCGATTTTAACCAACTTTTTGATCTTTTCTCCTCCATTTTTTTTTTTCCTTTTTCAGGGACGTCGTGAAGAAGATCGACCAGTCTGAGTTTGAAGGCTTCGAGTACATCAACCCTCTGCTCATGTCGGCGGAAGAGTGTGTGTGAGGGGGCGTGGCGTCTGTGCACACGCACACCGCACCACACACACACACACACACACATGCACGTGTTTACGTGGCGTCTCAGTGTCTTCAAGCTGCATGTTTACGAGACAACCCGATGACATCCACCTTCTGTTCGAGGGCCGCACACATGCACAAGTAGAACGCTTATTTGCCAAAACGAATCTCACACTCTGCCATTTATAGCCACTTGTCCTTAAGCCTACCTTCTTTCTTAATTATTTTTATATCATGTAAATCTGCACTGATATCAGAAATATCTCGTCGGGGCCTCTTTGTCGGTGGCCAAAGTGGCTGCTAAGTTCTTCCAGTGTCGCTGTATGTGTGGGGGGGTGGGGGGGAAGAGGCACGGCCCCCTCCCGACAGATGAACTGAGCTTCCTCTTCTTCCAGCTGGTGGGGTGTTTTCAATCCATATTTTATTTGTACATACATGAAAATACTAATGAGGATAAACGTTAGACAGCGACTTTTTAGCTTCAAGCCAGTCGGACAGCACTGACATCTTAAAGTTTTTGGAATTAGCTTTGTCACGACGTCCCCCGCCCTTAACACTAGCCTTTTAAAAAAAAAAAAAAAAAAAGAAAGAAAGGAAAAGAGTAGAAATGAAAAATAAATAAAAACAATATATTTTACTCATGTTTTGTTTACCATTTGTCAAAGTGTTAAATGTTCCAGCCCTGAGTAAAAAACAAAACAAAAAAAACCATGAATGCTCAACGTCTGGACGGTAAGGGGCTACTTCAGGTCCCTTCTTCCACAGTGAAGGAACCGAAGCGGCAACGTAACACTAATAACAAGGAAATGCTCTCAAACTGTGAAATGAAGACGCTCGTTCTGGAAAAATGGCACATGATACCTGAAAGCTGGAGCACAGGTTTTTATCTTTCTGTGCGGGGGATGTTGGTGACGCTCACATTCATACAGAACCAAAAACTAAACACATGAAATGTCTTGCTGGTACGTATTAGAGGGTACAGAATACGTAAGGAAGATGTGCTGTCATAGAAATATATATATTTAGATCCCCCTCTTATTTTAACACATCTTTCTAAAAACTTATCTGTTATCTGTCTTTCTTTCTTTGGTATTCATTCCATGTTTGTCTTTTTTTTTGTTTGTTTTTTGTGCTGCAAATCAAATATTAAAAGAAAGAAGAGCTCAAAAGAGCAGCGGACCGCACCGTGAAAAGGTTTTAAAGCTGTAACCCATATCCACTGGACTCAGTTTTTACCATGTTCGGCCCACAGTTTATTTTCTGAATTAGATATTTTATAAAACTGTTAAAAACATAAAGCATAATAAAGACTCGCTCTGTACCCGCAAACTGTAAGCGGGGGTGCACAAACCTCCAGGTCCTCCGGCGGAGCACTCTGATCTGTTACACTTGTTACTGTTGCTTTGTTGTTTCTTTCTTTTGTGGATATGGTTCATTTTGATTGTTTTTTTGTTCTTTTTTTTTTTTTTTTATCACTACATTGATTCCAAAATGTTACTGGGTGATCCCAATGGAAACACTTTTTGTTGTACTTGTTGTGTTTTGAGGATGTTTGCCATCCACAGGACACTGGTGAACTTTATTATTAGCGTTCAGAGAAAAAAAGAAAAAACAGACACTAAAATAAACATTTTATTTCTCTCCTTGTGGTTATATGTGTTTGTTGGTGTGGCTCTGTCTTTGGTTTAAAAGGCACTAGTAAGTACAGAAGAGGCGGAAATAAATTAGAGCTCTTAATGAATTATAAAGATACTATTTAGGAGGAAAAGCCTTTAGTACGTTCAATGAAAAGCAAGAATTAAAAAAACAGAACTAGAGGAAGTGGGAGTGAATGCAGTACAGGGTTCAGAATTTCATTTTTGTGCATCAGATATTGATTGTGGTTAAAAATACAGCAACGTTTCTACTGATTTGTTTGATTCAGCCACTAAAAACATATATGTAACACTTTTTGTCCCCTGGGTTATCTTCAGAATAGTTACCATGTGGTTCAGAGGAATAATTAATATTCAGTACGAGTTTTCATTTCCCTTTGAGGAGCTTTGGCAAGTAGATCCCCGGTGACGTCACAGCAACGTCACCGCTGCTCACCGTGCAGCTGAGGATTCAGATGTTTTGATAAAAAATTTAACACGGTTGGGAGTTGGTTTTTTGTGCCAGGGATGAAACGCTGGGTATCTTTGCCTCTGCTCCTTTTCTCTCTACATTTTTTTCCTTTGAGTCTGTCTCTCACTGGTCCCTCTGATTACATCACTCAGACATCAGAGACCCTGGTTAATGATGGAAATAAACCTTTTGGTTCTCGGAGGTGCATCATTTTACTCTGTAAAGCATGTACTTTACTTTGTTTCATATAATGTGGTTCATTTCACTTTCAGTCAGTGTGAGTGAGTGTACTTCAGCGGTTACACACCCACACACACATTAACTGATAGTTTCAGTATTGCATACAACAATTCCCATCATCCTGCTATAAATTAATCTCCTGTTCTTGAGTATAACCGGTGGTCTGCACCCTGTCATTCTTCCATTAATGAAGATGTCTGGTGATTATACACTGATAATGATACGCCTACTTCATCGAGAGTCTAGACTTGGTTAGATGTAACGTTATTTCTCTTAACCATGGAAATAATTCTGTCATCATCCACTTCAGTCGTCCTCTGTGGTTTTTCAGGCCTTTCAATGTTGCTGAATTGTCCAGTGCGTCCATTCTTTCTACAAACGTACACCAAACAGCAAATTTATTCATTCAGATAATTAATGACAAAGAAAAATGTGATTCGTATAAACAATGTACACCAATCAACTAACTTTTATTTGACCTGATTCGATTACATTTGATACTGTACATGTATAACAAAATTTACACATTTAATTTAAAGTGAGGATTTTTGAGCTCTTTCTCTTTGAGCTCTTTTTTTGCTCGCTCTCTCTCTCTGATGGGTTTGTTTGATTTATTTTGGTCTTTAAGCCTAACGATGGCGTCCCTCACTTGTGCTCTCATTTGAAGCTCACATTGAGAATTTAAGTGAACATTTACCAAATGCAAGCTTAAACCCTGAAATCAACTCATATTTTGTCACTGAGTAATCAGGGAACCAAGATTATTATTGTGATCTAAAATTAAACTAAAACTAGATGTGAAAAGAGAAAACTTTCAAAATTTCTATACAGTGACCAAATTCCAGATTTTAAAGTGGTTTTAAGTGGATGAACAACTTGTATACTTTGAAGTAGAATAATACCATTTTTCACCTGTTTATTTTTCGCAGGCACGTCGTAGACTTTTTAATCTGAAACCCTTTCTCAACCTTATGCAGTCGTAGATTTCATATCGCTGGATTCAGCACAGCTGGACCTCTTCATCAAACCCCGGCTGGTGTTTTTGTGATGGTCCCAACCAAATCTGCCTGCAAATAATTAATTTATTTTTATTAATGACAAATATGTTAATGCAATAACCAATTTCACATGTGGGAGAGAATATGAAATACTATGTTATGCTTTGTTATACTCGAAGCAAAGACAGGTAGATTCTTCCTTTTGGGATTTGTGTGTGTGTGTGTTTAAATCCATTGAGTAGTTGTGAAACTTTGGCAATAAAAGTTGTAATTGAATAAATAAAGTATGCTGCACCAGTGACACCCACACTGGAGCAGTTTTTCAGGGTGGCTCTTGCACTAAAGAGGATTTTTCTTTCTTTGGTGCACTCTTGGGCTCATGAAACATCACAATGGGACTTTTCACTGCTGCCCACTCCCAAACATGAGCTCTCACCCACACGAGTGTCTGGAGAGAAGGGAAATATACTCGAGGTGCAAGGTTGTGCTCTTTTACTCCAGCTCCCTGTGGCTCTGATGGTCACATGACTCCTCTTTGACTTTTAGAAGGGTCTTGTCATCCCTAGTGGGCTAAAAGGTCACGAACACAGACAGCGCTGTGCGTTAAGAGGTGAAAGTTAGGTCATGGAAATAATGGTGTGTCAAAAATAATAAAATATATTGATTAGTGTGCTGCAATAGCTCGCACAGCAGTGGGCAGGGAACCATCCTACTCCTCTCAACCATCGTAGAGGATGAACCAGGAAATTTTGTAGAAATTGCTCCCTTTGTGCGACTGCAGAAGACATGGTGCTGCAAGCAGGACAAGGATAAATGTCTTTTGCATAATTCTCTATTCCCGTGATGGCATATTTGACATTGTTCCTGTGCCCTCTCTGGTGGAGAACAGGGGTAGGCCTCCCCAGGCGCTGTGGCTTCACATCGCCCAGTGGAAGACACGGGGAAGGCTAACCTTGCATAATTAATGATGTAAAACGGAACGGGCTGAAAAAAAACATCCTGTTCTAATTGCACTTATCTTGTTGGGTGTTTTATTCCGTCCCTGGGGGGATTAATTAAGCAACACAAAAATTATACTTAGTAAAACACACGGTGAGGTGCATCTCACTGCTTTTAGTGGCGCTCTTCACTGTAACGCTAATGACTTACTCTGAGTGACTAACATCTGCAGTCAAACATGTAGGCTTGTTTCTTATTTGTCACTTAAGTGACTGTAAACAATGCCATTAAAGCTTCTTGAGCCATAGTGTAACAAAAACATGGGACGAACACCTTCATACTGTGTGTAAATGAGTGGGGCTGACAAATGTGCTCAGCTGCAGTAAAGACAGCAAACCGATGACTGAAAAGTGAAAAAAAATCTTATCAGAGATTTCAGTTTTAGTTGGTTTGATTTAGTCGTTGGATATTACACCACACTCCACTTTAAAGATTAAAGACTAAAAGTACTTTTAATTTGTCTTCAAATTCAGCAATACTCTTAATCCATGTCGGGGGAACTGGGTGTCTGCATGTGTCTACATGCTTACATATGTCCTCCTCATTAAATCTGCTCTACCCAGCAGCAAGAAGAAACCAGAAACACAGCAACATATAATATAACCATAGAGTACAGTGCAAACGTCTGGAGCCACCACTCATTTCTGCATATTTTGCTGGGAGAATAGGAAACAGGTGCAGTGATTTATTGAAATGTGCAAACTTCCATAATGTTGAGGACCGGACTCTGGGGAGGCCAATCGATGACTGACAGTGTCCACTGTGTGTTTCCACTGTGTGGTATGGTTTTATTGCATTGGCTGAAAAATGAAGCCGTTTCCAATCAGACACTTCCCAGATGGTTTTGAATGCTCGATCAAAATTTGATGGTACTTTTCTGCATTTATGATTTGCCGGCTCAAACTATGACAGTGCCTCCACTGTGTTTTACAGATGGCTGTAGACACTCACTGCTGCACTTCTTGTGATCTCCTTCGTACATATCAACGATAAATTGATCCAAAATGTGTTGAAAGTTTAATATCTACATTCATCAAACCTGTTTCCACTCATTTTCAGCATAATTCAGCATACCTCAGCCTTTTCTCCCTCTTTCCCTTCCTTAAGAACAGCTTCTTGACATCTGCCATAGATATTTTTGCCTACCACTTCTTCTTTTGTCCTCCAGGGTTTTTTTTTTAATTTAATTTTTTGGACTTTGAAGTTTTGTTTATTTAAATAATCTATTTAATTTCTGGTTTGTTCAGTGTTTCCATTTACTTCATGGATTCTTCTTCAGAGTTTTTCTTCCTCTGTCTCGTCAGCTGTGATTTAGTCCACCTGTGTCTCGTCGTCCTCAGCTGTCTCCACTTCCACTGATTGCCCTTCTGTATATTTATGGTCACTATCTCTCCTTTTATTTATCAGAGTGACCTGACCCAGTGTTACTCTGCTTTTGGTTTAAGTAAATGTATAATGTTCTGTTTTTCTCATTTTGTACTGTGTGTGTGTTCAGTTGAATAAATGGCTTACTTTATATCAGTCTTCAATTTCCTCCAAGCGTCTGCATTGAGGTCCTCACTGCATTCAGTCAGTAGCCTCCTCAAATTTAATAACAGTTTCCTCAAATTTAGTATGAAGTATAAACTGTAAATCGTGCCAAGATATGTTTTTCAGCTAATAATGCTTTGGGAATCGGCTTGTTGCTCCAAAAATACTATTATATGCTATATATTATGTTATCATTAGAATTTTTAATTGATTCAACTAAAGAAATACAACAAAAATGGGTTTTTGTGACAGGTTGCTAGTAACACAGTGATTAAAGATATAATTTGAAATTGGTTCTTAGCGAAGTTGTCTGTTATTGTGTATAATCCCTTGAGTTCGGTGAATTTTTATCCTACAATTATTCTTAGGTCAGTGTTACGTAGCTTAAAATAAGAAAATGGTCAGGTACAAGGACTGGAATGCAAATGAGTGAAAAAGCAGCCAATGTCCAAAGACAAACTTCTGAAAGCCTCCAGAAAGCCTGAAGAACTCCAGACTGCTTTTAAGAAATTAGGAAAAAGTGACTCCTTGGAAACAAAATATGAAGAAATGAGGGGTGACTCAAGACATTTGTACAGTATTGCATGTAGCATCAATTATGTTAATTAAGTTCCCCTTAAATATCAGAGCAGTCACAGTTACAGATGTGGATCTTATTAAGCTGCGTGAGACAAGGTGTAGCATTTGGAAATCCCCCAGTATGATGATGTATGCGTCTGCCACATTTCTGTCTGCTCTTTCCCCCCCACAGCAGTTTCTCATTTTAGAGTGTGTTGTCATTTTTTATTTCATTCTTAGTACATAAATCACATACTGGCTGTGCGTCATAAGGGGCTGTTGGTTTAAGGTTATTACTCAGAAGACAGCAACACCGAATACTAATTTTAACTTGACTCAAAGTAAATTATCTGATGAAAGTGAGCAGCGCTGTCTTTTTTAATAATCTGTGAAATGGCTTCAAACACGGGATTATGTACGAGAGTTAATAATCCTGACCAGGACTGTTAATGTAGTTAACTTCCAGCAGAAACGCTGACATTTATGATGACAGTGATGAAGAACCTGAATGTTATTTCAGTCATTCAAGTCTGGCAGTACAGACCTGCTTATTAAAGACAGGTCCCTACTGCTGATGCAGCCTTTCTTATGTGTTGCACCTCTGCATCAAAAGAACTGTGAATTTTGAAGACCATCTCTTACAGTGAATTTGCACAAAGGAAGGAATAACATTATTTTGGTGTTCACATGTGACATTATTGTGCATTTTTCAATAATATTCACATGCAGTCTAATTAAAGGATGCACTCGACTCCATAAAGATTTTCAGGTATTGGAGACCAGGCCAGGTTAAAGTGAACCATCTATGCTCATTTCCAGCTCTACATTTATGCAATTCTTCTAGAGTAGCTTTGTATGATTTTAAGTATCAAAAATAAGCTTCTTTGTCTTATGCTTGGCTTTGTTGCAGCACCTCAGGTCAATCACTGTCTGAAACAAGCTGTTTGAGCTCCTCTTTGCTTAAGCAGAACTGTCTTGTGGTTTGCTGCCGCTCACGAACAGAAGCTTTTACCAACAGGTGGGTGGGGTTTCTGTGCACACAGCTAGGGCTGTGCCTTCAACGATCACATTAAGGATATCCTCTTTCTTTGAAGTCAAACAGAGTAAAAAAAAAGAGCGCACACGAGGATTTCACATACAATGATCTCATTATTTGAAGCTCTTTCTCGTGATCGTACACCTCTGTAACGGTGTGTATATGACACCATACGAGGTGGAATTATTATTATTATGTACAGCTCTGTGTAAAACTCTTGAGTCACCCCTCATTTCCTTGTATTTTGTTTCTAAGAAGTCAAACTTGTAATTTTTAAAATGGTCTTGAGCAATAGCTCTCCAGGCTTCTGAAGGTCTCTCAAAAATTTTCTTTGGACACTGAATGATTCATAGGTCAGGCCAAACACAAAACTCTTGACTGTTGTAGTGCAGTACAGTACACATGGCACTTTGTAACAGGCTGCCAGTAACATACATATCATTTGCTTTAGTTATCGTTAGTTAATAATTATATAAATATCTACAGTAGATGAACAGTATGTGAAAGTGGTGTCTATAAGCAAAAGGGAAAAAAAGACTTGAGAGATGCATCTGACCCTTCAGCTGATCTACTGTTTGTCTCTACTGACGCCTTGTCAGAATTGATCTCAGTGCTGGTGGCTGTCAAGAAGCTGTTCTTAGGGAAGGGACAAAAGGCTCAGGTATACCAAACTGCACCATAACTGGACTGAAAATCAGTGCCAACAGGTCTTGCAGAGGGATGAATCCAATTTTGAACTTTTTTGTTCAAATCATCATCAATATGTCAGGACACGGTGAAGGCTGTGTCATGGTTTGGGGCTGAATTTCAGCCTGTGGCGTTGGGGATCTTTTCAAAAAAGATGGAATTACACTGTGTAAGACCATCTGGACAGAGTAACACTGATCTCAAACACACTGCCAATGCAATAAAAGCATACAATGCTTAACAGGTTTATTAGACCCATTAGTAAATAATAAACTCATTCTTTATGTTTCTGTTGAGAAACATAAAGCATGTGCAAGCTCTTTACCTGAAATCATGTTTTTAATGCTAAAATAATTGAATTTTCAAATTTTCCATTTTATCAGTCATGGATTGGCCTCCCCAGAGCTCGGATGTCAGCGTTATTTAAGCGGTGTGAGATCATCCTGACAGCGGAGAGAACAAAAAGTCAGCCAACATCCAAAGAAGAGCTTTGAATGTCCTTTAAGCAGCCTGACAAACGACAAGAAAGCTTGTCTAAGAGAGTTCAGGGTGTGATGAACTATAAAGGTGGTCATACCAAATATTGACATCCAATTTCCATTTATACAGCAATGAGGGTTGACTCAAGACTCAACACAGAAGAGTACATTTATTCAGTCACTGCTCCCTACATAAATGACTCAGTGAACTGATTATAGAGCTGGGGAAAAGCAAACGCTGCTATCAGATCAATACTTGGTTTATTCAGATTCCATTGGCGGACTGGTCTGAGATATCAGGACAGGAAGAATCTCATGCTGTACTTTGATTATTTTAACAATAGCAGCTGCTACATGAGTTAGAGGTGCCCTGGTTTGGATCATTTGCGATGGTTTCTGGTTTCCAGATTTTGTTCTGCTTCCCAAACTCGAATCGGGTTTCAGAGTATTCTGGTGTCTCTCAGATTTCTCCAAGTTGTGTACCAAATATGATTTAAGTTTCCAAAAAGTGGGCCATGTGATTTAGAAGGGTTTAGAGGGAGCATATTAGCGTCCAATCAGTCGGATTTGATATCAGCGTTATTTAAAGCACCTAATTGCATAAAATTTTACATAGTTCCCCGCTGCTTCGTGCTTAATTATAGGAGACAAATGACGATCTGATACCGAGGAGAAACCTGATACATGCTGACACATCACGGAGAAGAAAACCTCGCAAGTGTCCTTCTGACACTTCACACTCTGCGGTGAAGGCGCGAAGACCTCAGACCACCACTTCAGCGAGCTCCACATACATCTGCTGAACGGCTTAGTACGTATTTCAATATCTGCCATTGATCCCAGATGAGATGTATGAAAACAACTGCGAGGTGTCTGGCCCCAGGGTCCACTTAGTACAAAGTCCAATAACGGTTAGACAGGCTCTCGGCTAATGGAGAGGCTTATCAATGCAGAAGACTGCTACTCTCTGTCTGTGAACTCAAGCTCCCCCCACCACTGTCCTCTTCATCCTTCGGATGTGTTTTTTCTTTTTGCTGCATACCCCTAATGAACAATCAGTGCTGGTCACATTATTGCACATATGAGATTAATTTACTCCCTGCAGTACACAGAGTGATGTTATTACAGGAAAATCAATGTCCCTCTTGTTGTTCTCTGGGGCTGGATGGGGTGTATGCACATCTGCTCTCATAATGCAATTGCTGACCTTGCTGTCAGAGAGCGAACCAGTGAGAGAGGCAGAGAGAGGCTGCGGCGAAACGTCCGACCGTGTTGTTTATCAAAGCTTTATCGAGCCTCTCTGTTCTCACAGACGTGTGACATCAGATTGTGGGTCAGCCAGCCAGCCATGGTGCACTCCAGCTGAGAAAACGCCAGCATGTGTCGACAGAGGAAGATAACCTTCACAGATTCCTGCAGAAAACAGGACTTTTATAAATGATAGTGTGGATTCAGATTCGAGAGTATTTAAAGTTAATACAACATGGCCGTCTTTAAATTAGAAAATGTAACGTCTAAACATCCTCGTAGTCAGATTTCATTAACTCTCACAGTGCCTAGAAGGACAATGGTGCTCCTGAATGACCTCTTGACCTTTTTTAAAAGAAAGGGCCGTATTAAAAAGGGGGGGAGGGGAGCTTTGGGAGAGGAAACCACCCTTTTTACCCAGTGAGTTTGCCCTCTATTATCCCACCCCCTCTCTCTAGCTGTGTGTGTGTGTGTGTGTTTTCTACTGCAAACTTGATGGGAAGCCAGTGAGATAGACGAAGCAACTGGAGTGCCATTTCGTGCCAGGAAATATCAACTGAGGTCACGTCAATAACCACAAAATGATCTAAGCCATAAATAATCAGACACATGAACAGTTGTAAATGTAATTTTGGAAACTGATGACTTCTGCTTGTATCCGTTTTATATCCTTGTAAACTGAATATGTTTGAGTATCGTGGTGGGTGGCTGGATGGAAAAAGCAAGGCATTTAAAGATGTCCGCACAGAATTTTTGAACTGATTTTCTACAGGAAAGTCATCCTGAAAAGTTTTGGCTTTGCTACTCTTGACTTAAAGTTGTGGTAATGCTTGTTTAAATGTCCCGTAGTACGTGTGACCTTGATCAGATGCTTTCGGTTGCCATCAACAAGCTTCTGGGATAATTCCGGCTGGATATTTGACCACTCTTCTTGGCAGAATTGCTAGAATTAATTTAAATTTGTTGGCTTCCTGTAATCTTACAGTTGCTCTTACACGTAGTCAACAAATCTTCGATATGGTTGATGTTAAATTTGAGTCTCTTTCATCCATTTAAAAACTGGTTTTTATGTGTGTTTTAGATTATTGTCCTACTGGAACACCCAACTGTGTCCAAGTTTCAATTGTCTAGCTCAGAGGGGTCAAACATAAGGCTCGAGGGCCAGAACAGGCCTAGCAAAGACTCCAATCCGGCATCCAATTATGGCTTTTACTTAAAGTTACATTTTATAATTACCTTCCATAAAATTTAATTAAGGCTTTCACATCCAGGAGGCAGCGTTTTGCCACTTGGTGTGTTGAGATGTGTTTAGAGCTATCCTGCTGTTTACGTTTTAATATTCTTCTTAGATACTCAAGAGGCATTGACATTTGAAAGCCAGCATTGAGTATTTCTTTCTGTTCTGTTAAAAGAGGGTTTTCTCTTCCAACTGTCACCAAGTTTTTGGTTTTACATAGTAGTCCAGCACAGATCAGCTCATAAATAGTATGAAACATGATTGTAGCGTTATAGCTAGCAAGTAATGATCCCAAGTTCCAATTATATAGAAGTCTATGTGAAAATTGTCCTCAGGTCTTTTTGCTCTGAACTGTTGTAGACTGGTCATCCTTATTTTGAATTGTAAGTATGATTGTTGAGGATATGCTAATTAGCAAACAAGGGGGTGGTTTCACAGTTGCATCTATCCCTCTCTCACCACATCTAATTTCAAAGGAACAAGGTGGTGATGAAAATGCTGAACTCATAAACTCATAATGAAATTTCCCCAAATAGTGAAAGGCAGCAGAGTGACTATGTCCATCATTTATATACAGGCTATGCTTTCAGTCTACTTGGTGCAATATATGTAAGTCAAACCAGGGAACTGCAGAAAAAAAATCTTCCTTTAAATCCAAACATGGCAATCCATATAACTCAAGAAAAAAATAAATAAATAAAAGAAAACCCTGTGCAATTTCTGAAGAAATAACAAACTAGCATGGCTTACATTATATAACAAATAAAGCTGACACTTTAAAAAATATATAAACTCCATCTCCAAAGGTTGACTCTGTTCATCTGGAAGTAGTGTTTTCATGTCCAGATGAACAAAATCAGCCTTTGGAGATTTACTTACCTGGATGATTGAGAATGCATCAAGATATATAAACTCCAGTTTTCTTTTAAAAAAAGTTTCCCATACCCTTTCAAACAGTTATAATAAGGCTTATAGTAAAATACAATAAAGAAATATGTATTAAAATAATTTCTCTTATTTAGTGTGTAACATTTTCTTCCTTTTCAAAATAATGGTATTATATTTTAGGCATTTAAAAGACTGAGGTTGTATTTATAGTCAATGGTAGCTACTTCATTGATGGCTTTGGATTATTTTAAATTATACAAAAAATACCTCAGAGGGTATAAATGCTCACCACAGTTATTCAAGTTATTCAGTACAAAAGGATGCTTAAACTCTTGTACAGCCTTGCCTTATATGTATTACATCTGTATCAGGCCACAGAGCTGCTCCATTGAGCTCTATTATTATTAATATTAATATTTATAATAATACATAATAATACATTAGTTATTAAGATGATCTCAAGCTGCAGCAATAAAGTGAAATGAGCATTAATTAATTAATATAGATGATTCAATATAATAACGTATATGATTCTGAAAACAAGTGCACTTGCTTTACGTAAGATGAGATAACTCTTTATTGTCATTGCACAGTCATACATAGTACAATAGTACAGTGAAATTGGAAAACTGCCCCATGTCAGGAAGACTTGGAAAAACAATTAAAAAAATAAATAATTACACATGGCGATAACATGGAGTTAAGATTAGTGCCATTTCTGACATGACCTCACAGTCTAAATACTTGTTTAGTCACTTTGTAAAACAGTTGTACAAGTTTTTCTTTCTTTTTTCCTTTTTTTAATACACTGAACAGACCTGTTAATATTCTTTAACAAAAGGATGTATTTAACACATCTGTATGGGGGGTGTTTTTCAAGTTGTTTGTTAGATTTGCCCCCTCCCCCCGCCGGCTCTTACGCCCCCCTTTTAAAAAGCTGGGGCCGCCTCTGCAGCGTTACCTGCTCCTGAAGGAAACAAACCTCACAGACTGTGTGAGACAGACAGACACGCGAGCCGACAGACAGGAGGAGAGACAGGCGAGAGACACCCCCGCATAGTTTCCGTCAGCCGGGTGACGTCTCCGCCTCTCGGCCGTGTGCAGCGTGACGTTACGGCGCTGTAGTGGAGCCTCTAGCTGCATCTTGTTGACGCTCCGCCAGGCTTTTCCAGTACTGAGAGGACCCCGGGAGAGTGAGGACGGCCGATACACAGCGTCCAGGCAAGTGCTCGCCGTTTCAAAGGACGGAGCCGGTTAAACGGGCCCGTTAAGGAGGGACGGGAGGTTGGTTTGTTAGTAGCGAATCCGAGCCGGTGATTAACGATTATGGTTGAATTCCTGCGTTTGGCCGACAGTGAGTAGCGGAGTGAAGGGGAGCGAAGCTAATCTGCTTTAGCCTGCCGTATCGGTGTCTATCTGGGGTTAGCCAGTCGTGATGTTAACGCTTTCCGTGCTCTCGGTAAGCCTGCTTTATTAGTCTCTGCGCGGGGTTAGCCTGCCTTAATATGGTGGCTGTTTATCCCCCCAACGGTCGCGGTCAATGCTTACAATGTATATGAGCGCTGAAGTCGGTTCTGCCTGCTTTACTCTGGTTGTTATTGCTGCTGGGGGAGGGAACTGGGCAAAAGTGAGCCCGTCTGTACTCACGGGAGCTGGGTTAGCCTGCTTCACAGCCCTCTGAGCTGTTCAGACTGCTATACGAGCGGCTGTATCGGAGCAAGGCTGACTGGGGTGGTCGGGCTAGCTAGCGCTATGATGATTTAGTGTTAAAGGACCCGAGAGCTGCTTCTCAGCGGGTTTCCAGTCAAATGCGCACATTTTTTACACTCAGAACACATTCTTATTTTAAATAATCTAGCACTCATATATTTAATATTAAACACTTATTGCAAGTGTTTTGACCCTTAGTGACAAGTGTTCTACCTGTGTTTGGGGGGGATTGGAGAGGGGAGATTGCCACGGGTTTAAACCTCACCGTGCCCTCACCAAAATCGGCGTGTGCGCATAAATGCCCAACCGCGGTGCCTTCACCACACCACAGCAGACTGTATCGCAGACAGTGAATGTCATTATCAGCACTGTCTGCATACCAGTGCCGAGCCAGCAGAGGAGGCGAGGTAGAGGCTGCAGACTGGAGGAGGAGGAGGAGGGGGATAGTTGGCGTTATACGCGGTGTCCTTGCACCAAAAAAAAAAGGGTACTAAGAAGTAGTGCGGGTGACGTGAGTAAGTCCAGCTCGGGCGAGAGGCTGCGCGAGAAAAGACGGTGTGTGTCTTGGGGGAAGCAAACCGAGATAGATTTGTTTAAAAAAAACACCCGAGAAAAATCGGGGCAAACGCTCCTTTATGTCAGCCACTGATTTGAATTTTGCCGTGTTTATGGCTGTTTTTGCCAATCGGCCCACGGTGGTATTTGCCATTATTACGCCCACAAACATCCACCCGTTTCAGAGGTTTTGCACCGCGACAGCTTTTTTTCTTCTTCTCGTCAGTCGGTGGAAAAAAAGAGAGAAAACGTCGGGATGCTAAAATTTGCAGAAGCATGCAAAACCATGTCTTGTGGTTAATTAACAGAGTCTGCCTGTTTACCTTTTTGACAAGCCAAAAATTCCGTTTGGCGTGTGTGTGCGTGCGTGTGTGTGTGTCTCTGTCTATGCGTGTATATATAGAGAAAGAGCATTTCGTTACCACACCAGAAAGCGTATCATCAGAGCCGAAGTGCATGGAATCTGCTGTCTCTTGCTGTCTCTTGCTGTCATATTGCAGCACCATAATGCAGCCATTACCAACTACAAGGCGTTTTAAATTCGGTAAAGCCGCTCGGTGTTTACCTTATTAGTAAAATCCGAGAGTTAAAAACAAAAAAGGGAGACGGAGGGAGAGAGAGATTGGGGGGACATCGGTTTCCACAGTGCTGAATGTCAAGCTGTGAGAGGATTGAGGGAAGGGGATGACTGCTGTTAACGCTTTTATCAGTTGTTTTTCACGGAGTTGATGGGGTCAGCGTGGGGTAAGCACACCTACGGGAGCGTACAATATGGCTGGGAAGGGCACTTTCATTTGCAAAGTGAAATGCTTTTGAGCATTGTGGATCAGCCGCTCATTAACAATGTAATGACGGGGGAGAGGGGGGGTAAAGGTAGGGTGTTGGTGGTTGTGGTGGTGGAGGAGGATTTCTGTTTGTCTTGTGTGGTCAACTGGTTTGGCTTGTTAAAATTCTCACTCAGCGCTGAGAAGTTTTCTCGTTTGAACCTTTGGTGGATGCAAATTTCTTCCTCTAGGGTTCAATTACAAGAGCCAAGAAGAAAACCCCCGTGTTTGTGTGAAGTATGGTAATGGCCATTTGGTATAGCGGGCCAAGCTGACAGCCGATGACTTGTTCAACAACCCCGCAGGGACACCATTAAACCTTTAATGCTCCAGATATTTTTTCAGTTTGTTCATCTGTCTACAGGAAAGGTAGAAAAGACTGTGATTTATTTTTTATTTCTATTTTTTCCTTGTGTTTTCATGCTCAGGGAACAGATCAGACGATAGAAATCTTCAGTAACGATCATGCATGTGTCTCATCGCCAGAAGATTTGAGAAGAGTTAAGGAGGAAAAGAGACCCAGAGGAATACGAGAACTTGGTCAGCTCGCAGAAACGACAATAACCCTGTGCTTAGATATGGCCAGCACCCAGACCAGCCTGAAAACCCCTTTCAAAGACTTGACCTCATTCAAGGGCAACATGAAACGGCTGTACAGAGAGCGGCTGGAAGACGCGCCCATCAAGAAGCGCGTGATGGCGGAGATCAACCTGAAGCGTCGCAGCTTGGACTCCCTGCCCTCCCTCCCCAAAACTCCCAAGGTGAAGAGGGAGCAGACTGAGGACCCACGCCCCGACTGTGACATGGACATGGAAGGGCGGGCTGAACTGCACATTATGGGCTCTACTAAAGCCCTGGACCTGAGCCCTGGGCTTAAACACACACTGGCCCAGTTCACCCTCAGCAGTCAGAGCTCCCTCGGGGGCCCGGCTGCCTTCTCTGCGCGTACGGGCCATGAGCATTCCCAGGCTGGCATGCCCCCCCTGCCCTCCCCTCCTGTTTTGGGAGGGGGCCCTTTGCTGGTTCCTTGCGACAGCTCTACTGAACTCACCCACTCCCTGCTGGAGGGAGAGTCCATCTCCTGCTTCGTTGTTGGGGGCGAGAAGCGGCTCTGCCTGCCCCAGGTGCTCAACTCCGTGCTCCGCGACTTCTCACTGCAGCAGATCAACACCGTGTGCGACGAGCTGTACGTCTACTGCTCTCGCTGTGACGCCGAGCAGCTGCACATCCTAAAGGTGCTGGGCATTCTGCCGTTCAACGCGCCTTCCTGTGGCCTCATTACACTGACGGATGCACAGCGGCTCTGCAACGCTCTGCTGCGTCCTGGTGCAGCCCTGCCTGCTGACCCCAGCGGTAAGCTGTCAGCTCAGGGCCTCCTGAAGGAGAGTGAAGCCAGCTTCCAGGTGGAGCACCAGTGTCTGGGGAAGTGCCAGGGTCTCTTTGTGCCCCAGTTCTACACCCAGCCTGAGGTGCCCTGCATCCAGTGTGTGGAGTGCCAGTTGCTCTTTTCACCGCAGAAGTTTGTCATGCATTCGCACAAGTCACCTGATAAGAGGACCTGCCACTGGGGCTTTGACTCAGCCAAGTGGCCCTGCTACCTGCAGCTTGCCAGAAAGTACCAGGGGACCCCGGAGGAGCCCAGACTCAAGCAGCTGCTGGACGAAGTCAAAGAGAAGTTCCACTATCAGCTCAAGAGGTCGCTAGACAAAGTAAGTGCACCTGTTAGTGATACCTGTGTAAGCTGAGTGTGTCTTTGCTTGCTATAAATCCTCATTCATCACCATTCTGCTGTTTGACCAGTGAAAGCTTTTCTCTTGAATTAAAGTCTCCATATTTGTTTGTCTAGCTGACACGTCCTCTGTCCTGCCCTCTTCCAGACTTGTGTTTTGTGTGTTGGGCTCATTTGAATAAAATGACTGGTGTTTTCTTAAACCAGTGTTGACCTAGTGTGTGTGTCTGAGGCCTGGGACAGGTGGTGACATCTGCCTGGGCAGGTCTGATCAGACGAAGTTAGGCCAGCTGGCCACAGCTGAAGGGGAAGTGCATCATTTGTCCCCCCGGGTCACCTGGAGGTCGGTGGGAATGTCACTGAACAAAAGGCCAATATGCGAGGCTCAGGAAGCAACCCTGAAACTCTGGTACTGGAGTTATCTGTCAGCACCAAGGTTATTATAGCCAACAAAGACTTTTAAAGGGAAAAGAAAGAAAACTAAGTGACACAATATTGCACTTACAACTAACTGTAGAGGAAATGTTTAGTTTGAATTATTGTTTAGTCAAATTTGGTATCGGAACCTACCTGTATGAGGGTACATGTCTATGGGACCGAGTCAGCTGCCTTCAAAAAGTGCTTTATTCATATTGTAATATCTAATCTGTACTTCTGAGAGAGATGCCCATGGCAAAAGCCCTCCATTTTTATAAACCTAACTAGTAAAATGAATAAAATCTAAACTGAAACCTAACATTTTCAACTATTAAAAACTAAACTGAAACAGGGAAGCCCACACTGGAAACTAACTGTAGCTAAACAGAGTTAAAAAGGAAATAAGCTGGTCCCTTTTTTACTGACTAATAACTGGCCAGTTTACCCAGGTTTACTTCATCTCCATTCTTTCAGCACAGTCTGAGATAATGGCTGATGGAAAGGAAATCTCGTGCCGTTCACAGCTTAGGAGCTTTTTGGCTGGTTTAAAAAAATGAATGTTGGAACAGTCTACACGTACTGAAAGCCACACTTTCAGTAGTGGAACATCAACCGATGTTAAGCAGGGCTGTGCAGTTAATTGAAGCTTAGTTTCCGTTATAGTTTTGACTGGCAACATTTATTAAAAGAAATTTATCTTATTTTAACTTTCAGCAGACCACTTAGCTTTATTTAGTCACTCCCAGCACATTGGAATGGGTTTATATTTGATTTGATTGTGATTTTGTTTTTTTAAGTTGCTGTGTAGAAAAAAGAAAAAAAAATCATGCCAGTGCAATATAGAAGCCATAAGGGCAGCGATCCTATTGAAAGGTCAGTGTTTAGAAGAGGAGGAGGGGGAGAAACTCCAGCTCGTTTCACTGCTATTAACTGGTTTATGTCGTCTTATGACCTCTCTGTGACCACAGCGGACTACCCCGGTTTGCACTGTATTCTGGGTGAATGGCTGGTTAGCTCACACGCAAATCTATATGCATGTTTTTGGTGAAGTTGGCTGTCATTGTCAGGATTTATATGTCACTACTTGGCAGCTGGTTGCATGCAAGACTGAGCAGAGTTTGTGCAGAGTGTGAGGTTTGTACGGCTCAAGACACACAACTTATGTGTGCGAGTCAGAGGAATTATTTGCCTTTTGCGACTGCATCGGAAATAGCATCTACCGTCTCGCCCAGCGTCCTGACCACATTCCTGTCTCGCTTCTTCCCAGCAGGTATGCATGTTGGAAGCCACAGACGTTCTTTCTGAAAGCCAGAGACATTTTTGTAGCTCAGAGGGAAACTAGCGCACAAACTACTGCACCATGTACCTAATGTCGAGGGGGCTGATGAGTCCCGCAGTATCGGTGGTGTGTGTGTTTATGTGTGAGACACATTGCCTGTGTGTGTGTGTGTGTGTAGGCCAGTATGACACATCTTTGTTTCTCTGTCTCACACACTCACACATTGCCAGGCCCTCTGGAGCATGTGTCTCACCACAGTTTCAGGTGCTGTCTCCTCTGTGAGGTGATGATTTTTTTTTTTTTTAAATAAATTTTTTTCTCAGTCAAAGTTTTCTTTTTTTTTTCTCTCTCATTTTGTTCTTCTAGGGTTTTGGTTTCAGTGGAAATGGTTTTTGCAGGGTTAACAGCAGTGGTGAAATTTTATGTAACAGTTATGCTGGTGTTGACAGAGACAGACAAAGTCACAAATGGCTAAAATTCCTGGAAAGATGTTTGCATGAGAGTGTCCAGGAAGCAGGTGACTTGATAGAGGATGCCAGTATAAACTTCACACCACTCCCTCCTGAACAGATTTACGAGTGTGTGAAAGGTCAGTGACCGGAGGAACACGATGACCTCGTACTGAAGTCAGGACACAGGGGCTCTCCCTTCACATTCAGCCACTCTCTGTTTGTGTATTCCTGTAATGAAAGTGTGCGTTAACTGAACAGGAAGTGAAACAGACGGACGTGTCTCTCACCCTGAACATCCTCCAGACTCTCTGTGTCCAGCCGCCTCCACCGCACTGGCTGCGTGACTCATAGTTTCCACATCCCAGTTGGTGGACGGCCAGGCAGGCAAGCTCATAGTTGCGTCTTCTTTTTAGAAAGATGGCTCGCCTTCGTGCGTGTTGGTCTAACCCCAAATGTATACCGTTACCCAATGTCCCTTATTTACACACAGTGTCGATGTGCACATTTACAAGCAGTTTTAACAGAGATTTCTGGGACCTCATAGAAAACAAGAGGGGAGCTTTCTGGAATCCCCCCCAGTCCCAAATCCTGCTCGGACTGTTTGGCTTAAAAAGGTGCAGTTAAAAACTCCAGGACCTGCGCTCCATAAAGGCGCTTTGTGCCTGGAGGCAGTGCTAGCCTGTCTACTGATCCCTGCTGTGTAAACAGTTTACTAGACACAACCAACGCACACAGCAACAAGCTGAAACCTTATCACCGGAGTCACTTTAGTATTCGACAGACAATGATTTCATTTTGACCTCAGGGTTTGTTACAGACGCTCATTCTTTAGACTGAAAATGGTTCCTCATATTTTTAAAGCCATTTTCAAATGTATTGTGTAAATAAGCTCATGCTACTAAAAAGTTTTTTTTTACACTATAAGCGAGAGAGGAAAGAGCAGAAGCAATCTGATTTGATATTTTGGGCTTGTCTCCTAACGCTAATGAGCCGCCCCAACATGGTGGGTGTAGCAGTTTGCTGCTTTTCCTTTTTTTTTGCCCCAGCCTTGTTTGTAGCGTTGTGCTGGCCCCGAGTCAGAAGTGTCAGACGGAGAGAACAGCCTTCCTCTGTCTGTCTCCCTGGCCGGGTTGACACAGTGGCTGCGGCACAGACGGCAGACAGCTGCATCTTTCTGGCTTCCTCTATTTGCTATTTGGAAACCAGTGACTTCATTACCGCAGACCGGTGCAGCTGCACTCTCTGGCTGTCTCCTGGGCTGTTTGTCTGTCTGCTTGTCAGTCTTTCTCTTGGGCGGTGTCTAATTGGATTTTGGCGAGCATACTAATCGTTCGCTGCGCCTGCCTTCTTCATCTACCTCCCCTCGACATTCAAACTGCCTGCCTTCTCTTGGATTCCTGCCCTCAGACCCGCAGTCTGGTCTTCACGCTGCCACCCATTGCTCACCATTACCCCCTTTCTCCCAAATCAGACGTTCTCACATGTATCCGTAAACAGTCAATGCCCCCTCCCTGGCCCCAATTGGCGAACAGTAGCAAAGTAGGCAGCCAAATGACCCGATAAGTCAATCGTTACATAAGCAATAAGACCACTTGTGCTCTTCTGCGAGGTGGATGGGGAAGAAAGGCCAGCGCCTATTGATCGGGTCTCCTTGATGGATATGGCGAGTTGCCGGGTGACACGAACACTGAATAGAGTGGGGGTGGGTGGCGGGGGAGGGTGCATCAAGAGGAGAAGGAGGAAGAAGGAAACAAGAAGAGTGAAAGGAGCAGACTTTTTTTTTTTTTTACAGAGGGCACAGCCAGTGTTACATAAGTTCCTGTCTGTGTTCAGACATGCGAATCAGTGTCCCAAGTTCACTTCTCTACTGCTTCTGCTGTCGCATGCATTCATTTGAAGCAGCATCGGGCAACACGGTATCTTTGACCGCCTGAGGGCAAGAAACTTGAGCAAATAAGAGAAGTAAAGGCTATGAAAGGATGTGAGGTTAGAGCCAGGACACGTCGCCCTGAATATGGTTTACTCAAAACTGCTCCACTTTTTAGTTATTTATTTATTTATTTGGGGTGGGGGGTTTGGCCTCTGACCTCAAATTTCCTTTCTTCCAACGTGTAATTAACCTCAACCTCAAATGTTGCTTGTAACAGCCCTCTTTATTGGCCAATCACATGCCTGCTAGCTTGTATTTCCCCAGCTAACAAGAAGGACACACATACACATATTTCTGTCTGTTTGTGCATTTTCCTTAGAACAATTGTCCCCTTATACTGAATACACGGCCGCTTTTTGGACGCTGGCCCACACTAACCTACAGTCTATTAGGCCTGTATGTAGTTTGGTGTGGGAGACAGTCTGTGTATAACGAGCCATGCCTTGGCCCATGTTTGCAGCCTGTTGTAAAAGGCCTAAAAGGGGCCTCTCAAGGTAGGAGGGGCTTAGCTGAGGGGCCTCTGGTATGTCATCGTCAGGTCAGTGCCAGTATCATAGCTCTATAACGGAGTTGCAGCTCGCTGGAGGAGTGCCCAAACCATTACTTCCTAGTCTTTGTCTGAAATAGATAAGAATCATCCTTTAAAGCTTTAGGTTTCACATGACCACAGGCCTCTGCCACAGTTCATCAGCCTGTGCCGTTCACCACAGCCCCACATTTAGAAATGTACCATCACTGGGCTGGAACAGCTGCTGCTCTTTATTTTGGATAATAAAGTAAAAATAAGAGGAAACTGTGCTGCTCCGGGCCTGACGTGAGCCTGCCGCAACAGTGGGCAGCACAGACAGGTCTGTCCAGATACAGCGGAGCCTCTGCCACGTCTGCCAGCACTCACACAGACTAAACACATTTGCCAAGCCCCTCCCCGCTAAACGTCCTGCGGGCTTTTAAAAGAAGCCTCGACGGATGGCCTATTTGCATGTTCACTGCGCTCTTGCTCGCTCCCCCTCAGGGCGCCAGACCAGTTTGCTGCTTCTGAGGAAAACGAGATTGAGAACAAAGTGAGAATAGTGGGGCTACGAGTTCAAACAAGATGCAAGCAGAGAGAGGTTTCTGGATCAAAACATGCCTGACTCGTATGCTTAGTTGGCTTTAGAAGAAAAGAGAATAATGAGGAGTTTTGGTATTAATTAATCGATCAGTTGACGAGAAGATTAACTGTCCACTGTCAGGTCTTCCTGAAAGACAGCCTGACAGGTTGTGCGTGTTGTGAGCTGCTACGCTGGTGGGTATACTGTAAAGGGGCTGTGTGTGTGTTGCATGCAAGTAGAGAGAACACGTTTGCATTTGAAAGACTCCTCTGTGCGGCCTCCCGGTGGGAACGGTGATTAATGAAGATATAAATGGAGAACCCCGGAGACGCCGCTTTCCATAGGAGCACCATGTACACATCAGACAGTACACGTAGACGCCCGGCATATGGGCAATGTTATAGTTTCTCCTACAGCCCCAATCTCCGAGACAAGCAGATAAACAACGGATATCAAAGGCGTGTCGTTGAATCCCAATGGGCTGCCAACCGCAATCCTGGCCAAAACGCATATCAGTCATGCGTACTGCAGTTCTGTGAAAAGCAGGGGGAAATACTGACTAATAAATCCCCATTTATTTCCCTGATGGGTAACGACTTGTTTTTTCCACACAAGTGTGTTCCTGCCTGTTTGGTTTTCTCTCCATTTGCCTCTATCCAACTGAACCTAGTTGCGATGCCTTGTTGTGACCTTAAGCTTGGAGTCTCAAATTGAAGCACAGTGAACCGCTTGCTCTAGAAGTCTTTCAGTCTGTATACCCTGTAAATCCTCCTCTCTCCAGGAGCCTGGGTGATGTTGCTCCGGGCAAATCTGTGAAGTTAACAACTGGGAAATGGACTGCATTAATAAGGATGGGGGAAAGGGACATTTTAAGCTTTGCCCAGTCTCCTCTCTTCCCATTTTCTCTTGATGTGTTTATCTCTCCGCTATTCCCACCTGCAGTGACGACACTCATGGGACTCATCCATCTCTGGGATGTTTCTTAAGCCACTAGATATGCAAACATACAGTCTTCTTTATACCATATCCTCCTGGGGTCCAAACCAGCTCATCTAGATACTGTAAATGGAGGACTCCTGGATCTGGATTTCCCTCTGGATCTCCAACAGCACCACTGCAACTGTTCACAACCTAAACTAAGTAGCAGACAGTCCTTGAGGTTGTTGACCTCCAGATGCAATTAATTACTTAACAGCATCCATAAAAGGTATAGTGTGGGTTTTTATTTGAGTATACTTAAGCTATGGGAGCATAATTAAGGGTTGCATGGGTTGGGGCTTTGGAGTGCACTTCAGCATCCTTGCACGCAAGCTAAGAGAAAAGTCTCTCCATCGCCACCGAGCAATAAAGTGGCGTGTCTACAAGGTTTGACACTTATTCTTTGCGTGTCCAGCTCTTCTTTTGGGCTTTCATGTAAAAAAACAAAAAAAAAACCCCAACAACTTTGTTATTAAAGGAGACTCAACCTTCATGGAGACTTATTGCCCTTGACTTTATCTTCTGACGAGTTCCTTGTGGTTTACAGTCTGGCTACAGTTTAACCAATTCCTGTGACAAGTGCACTTTGTTATGCCAGAAATTTTCTCTGTCATCACTATCAAAATGTGCTGGCTGAAACGCATCCTGATTCCAGATGAGTCCGAAAGCAGAGCAGTTCTTCGTAAGAGTGACTCACGCTGAGTGAAGATTTCTAGCCTTCACAGTGTACCGATGGCAAATCTTTTGGCAAGGTCGCCTTTTTCTGTCAGCTGCTCTGGCAGACATCCAATCTGCCTCATTTTCTATTCTGTAAAGCAGCAGAGGAGCGAAGGCTGACTCTGAAATTTCAAACCCCAAAACTCTCAAAGTTTGTGCCATCGGAGCTGGATGACAGAAGCCTCGACACAGGCTTTGAATGTGTTTGCGTGATATCTTTTAGAGCGATGAAAGCACAGGCTAGTGTTTGGATGACACAGTGCGGAGTCTGTGATTTAAAGGAAGTCAAAGGGTCATACTCAGTCAGAGAAGCAGCCAGACTCTCACACACAAACCCAACCAGAAACCAGCCACTTCCTCCCCCTCACCACGCCAACCCTATCCTGCAGCGTGAGTCACGGCGCTCCATCCATGCTGCGGTCTGCTCTCCACTCATCAGCGTCACTGTGGAGCCAGGACAAAGATTTATCACCGCCCTGGTCTCTCACTCAGTCTGTTTGATCTGCACCCAGGTGTGTTCACTTAGAGCTCTGACTCAACCGTAATGAGATTTGCCAATCCCAACTGTGCTTTTCTTGGGCTGCTGTCAGAGCTTGCATCAGACATTGAATGTGTCTTGTGTGTTAATGAAGGAAGTCTGGCGATCGAGTTCACCTATCATAGGCTCTGGTACATGAAGCTTGGTGCAGACAGGGTGGAAATTAACAGCAGCCTTTGGCCAAATGTCGGGAGGATTTCTATGTGCAGGTTTCATCTTTTCAGTGAACCACGTTCAGGAAGAACATTTAAATTTTGCAAAGGTCTTCGGAAGGTTATTTTGAAAGCCAGAGCTTGTGAGGGAAAAATGGAGGAAGAGTGACGGGAGCTGATGGATTTGCATTATGGGAGCTGTGTTTGTACGAAGGGGAGAGGGAGAGATGGAGAGGGTGTCGAGCCTGAGGGGCCCAAACAGCAAAGCCAAGCTGCCCATGCAGAGAGGGAGCAGTGGAGGCTTCAAACAAGCTCCTGCATGTAATATGGATGAGACCGGAGCTCCCTGCAGAACAGTCAGAGGACCTAGGGCCAGTTTGGATTTAACTGTCTGCTTTTCCATGTGTCTGTGATAGATTTTACCCTGCGGGTCGTTTTGGCCAGGTGGAGCTTTCTGTTTGTAGCGACTGGGATAGCCTCCTTACTCCATGTCTCTCCACCCCCCTATCCTTCCCTCCTCCTTCCCACCCGCCTTCCTCTGGCCTTGTTGCAGACAACGATGGCCAGCCAAGCACTGACATTTACTGCAGTATTCCATGTTACAACTGAGCAAGAAGTAAACAAACCGCAGATCGATACGTACGCATACGAGGTTTTAGTCAGGGGCGACTCCTGCAGTAAAACCTTTAAACCTCTCATTTAAACACCTACTTCACTGTGAGGCACTTGCCTTTGCTTCCCTCTTAAAAGGGCAAGTGTATTTGTTTCTATTTTTCACCAGACTTTTCTTCAAATGACAATTTGGGATAAATTAATGCAGGATTGTTTCCTATTTAGCTACCGAACGGCTGTTCGAAGCAGTCTTCAGCATGCATTAGGAGGCCTTTCAGTGGGTGCTGTGTAATTCATTGCAAAGAAACAGGGTCGGGCAGTGTCTCCATTTTGTTTTTTTGTCTCTCTCTGTCTCTGTCTCTCTCTCTGTCTCTCTCTCTCTGTAGTGATAGCAGTGCAATGCTGGCTTACTGACAGCCTCTCTCAGCTTTCAGTCTGCTTAGCAACGCTCGTCCTCTCTGCAGCTCTCTCACTCCCCTCTATCTCCAAGCACTCCCGAGTTGTTTCATCCAATATGAATAGTAAGCCAAGTTCCCTTATATAGAAAACCAGGCAGCTGATTTGTGTTTTTTGATGGCAACAGCAGAGTGTGTGCATCTTTGTCCCTAATTGCAGATTTGAACTAGTAACCTACCTCTGCACAGCATCCTATGGTGGCACGTTTCTCTAGAGTTTCTCTTTTGGTTTTTAAAGATGTTAAATCTCTGTCTCTCACACACACACACACACACACACACACACACACACACACACACACACACACA
>NW_024582580.1:943170-945595 GCF_018398535.1 Haplochromis burtoni
ACACACACACACACACACACACAGGCCCAAGTAAAGCTCACGTGATGAGTACAGTCATCCACAGAGACGACAAGGGCCCACTGGCCTCATTCTCAGTCGCTGTGTCCTCCTGGGAGAACGAAGTGTGTCTGCTCGAGTCTGCGTGCACATCGGTGCGCGACAGTTTGCTCGCAGAAACGACGTCATCCTCCTACCTTTTGCTGTTTGAAGGAGCCGCTGTTTGATCAGATGTCTGCTCACTCGCGTGCGCATATGTCTGCGGCTCCTGGCTTGGTTGACTCACTTAGGTGAGCCCCCAACAGCTTTCATAATTAACGTACTGGGGTGGGGGTGGGTGTAGGCCCTGGAGAGGAAACGTGTCGCACTGAGCTGCTGTGCTAGTGATGGTGAGCTCACGTGCGTTCAGTTTGCCCTCTGTGTTTGAGTCGGGTGAAGATTGGAAAAAAATAAATAAAAAAATCACACCCTCATTTCCAGGATGAATGTTACTAGACACGTTCACTACAGGCCTATAATGCATCACGTTAATCTAATGACTTACCTTGAGTAGATGGGAGTCAGAACCATCACACTCGCATAACATTGCTCTGAACGTGACATGAACCTGGTTGGAGTTTTGTTTTTAATGTTTTTCTGTCTCTCTGCAGCAGGGAGAGCAACTAAATTACATTTCAGATATCATAGATCTTCCTCCGAATGCTACAGCCAGTCTGTCTTTTACAAGGCTGAATCATATTTCCTTTCTAAAACAGCTGTGTGATTATGGCTAAAATTGTATTATTTAGCAACACACACTGTCTGTTCATCACTATTAATCACTGCAGTGCAGGCTGATGATTTCAAGTGTGACATAATGGAGTTGTACTTCTTGCCACTGATGCAATGTCTGTGGATAACAACCACACAATGCCTTTGAGTGTGTTTCATCATTTCTTCTGGGGATGTTAAGATTATATATGGCATACTGTGCCAGATTTCAAAGGGATTTCTTATATGTACTGCACCTTTTTCGAAGGTGAGAATTTGAAACCCAGCAAACATTTTTGTAGGTGTTTGACCTACGAGCAGTTTCCCTTTTTTTCCCCCTCATATATATATATATACTGTTAAAAGTACTAGATGCTCAATAAAAATGACTAAATGTTCAATTTATGAACTTTGTGCATGTAATCCCTGTGAGCCAAACGCTCAGCCTTTAAACTTTAAACTGCTCTAAATGCTCAACTGCTCAAACCTTCTGTTTGCTGGGAGCAGCCAATCAGAAGAAAGCTGGTTTAAAGCTAGCGAAAAAGGAGCTAAAAAAATAGACACTTGAACTGATGTGTTTTACCAACATGCAGTATAAGACTGACTCATTCAAAGCTACTCTAGTGGAGTCCAAGAATAAGACTAGAGCTGAAAATGAGCAAAATAGAGCTGTCCTTTTTGCCCAAAACGTTGAGATATCACTTGTAAAAGGAAAGGTAGATATCTACAGGTTTATCTGTTTCTCAGGGTATTTTTTGATTATGGATTGGTCGATTAAACTATTTCAGGTCGTTTGGGGCTATACAATTACAGAAAAATCCAGTTTTCTGTCAGCTATCACCCTCCCATTTTGACCCAGGAAAACTGGTTTTATCCACAAAGTCAGTGGCAAATTAATCATTTTCACCAGAAGTATATTTTTCACCCTCTACAATAATATATACAGTGTCATAGGGGCTGTATGTATGTGAGGTGTGGGGGTGGGGATTACCTTAGTCTATGCAGCCTACATAGTGTATTCCAGTCAGACAATTTGTCCATTCATGAGGTAACATCATTACAACCCTCCACATACACTGCTTTGAACACACACTGGAAGCTGCCGCCTGGGAGTTGACGGTGAAACATGAGAAACGGAGAAAGGGGGGGAGGGAGATGAATAGAAAAATTGATCGAGAGAGCTTCAAGAGGTGCCTTTTTTGAGAAAAATTGTAACTTTTTTTTTTTTTTAATGTGAAGAATCCCAGAGAAATAGTGTTGCCGCTCTCCAAATTAAACCCCCGTCTGCTGTAAAGCTACAGTCGGTGGACAGTAGATTGTGCGTTTATTAGTGGGGAGAGATGGCTTTTATAACTCGCTTCATTTTCTGCCATAGACTGCCCATTAACCGTTTCTCCACTGGGTCCCATTTGTTCTCGCAATCAAGGCTGCAGTGTGTGGATTGTAAAATGGCTGACTGGAACTGTAGCTGTTAGAGGAAGGAGTTCAGCATGTTGTCAGGGAGAGGAAAAGCTGTGTGTGTCTGTGTGTGTGTGTTTGACGTGCATGTGATGACTGTCTAGACAGAGTGCCTTTGTGGCGCAAAAATGTACTCAAGGCCCGAAGCCAAACACAAGTTGGGAATGAACCTGTGTGTGTGTGTGTGTGTGTGTGTGTGTGTGTGTGTGTGTGTGTGTGT
>NW_024582580.1:945615-950776 GCF_018398535.1 Haplochromis burtoni
TGTGTGTGTGTGTGTGTGTGTGTGTGTGTGTGTGTGTGTGTGTGTGTGTCTGTCGAGCATGACTGGTCTGGCTTATCAGTGTGCTTGTCTGGCTTTAGTCTTACTCTTTGTGTTTGGAAAGGGGGAGGAACAGGTGTGTGCGTGTCTGGGGGAAGGCACAGACAGACAAGCAGTCACATGCTGTCGTTCTTTCTCCTCATTTGTCTCGGCTGCCCCCCTTTTTTTATTTCCTGTTTCCTTCTGTCACCTGTTTGTCTCAGCGTCCACCTGTCAGACCTGTCCTCATGCGTGCCCTGCTCTGTTTTCTTTCCCGCTTATCTGCCGTTGCAGTGCCAAAGTGAATGAAAAATTTAGTTGAGCAATCTCCCGAGTATCTCAAGTTAAAATGTAACTGATATTTGTCAGGAACCAAACAGCCAGACCTCGAAGTGATCTCATTTCACTATGGTGAGTTAATCACAGAGCTTCTACTAAAAGTGTATTCCTTTAATTGCCCCACTTTGCTGCCCGGTTCCCCTGTGGGCTGTTATTGATTTGGCTGCTGAAACAAAGTGTGGCTCCCAGTCCGTGGATAAATGGCTTACTGGATTAAGACCTCCATATAAAACCCTCCAGCGCCTGTGTCTATGTATGGGGGCCAGGTGGGACCACCAGAGCACCCAGTAAAACCCAAATCAAACCCAGAAGACCAGCGTACAGTTGTCTGATCTTAATTGCAGGCAAAAGGATAAGCGGCTAAACCACGGCGGAGGTCGACGGATATAAAAAATTGTGATTTGAGTGGGAGCTGCACAGAGAAAGTGGTGTTGCTGCAACCACAGATTATTTCTATATTTTCCCAAATGCACAGTATGTTGTTTGATCTATTAAAAACTATGGATGCACAGTTATCAGCCAGAACCCCGTGGCCGATGGTTATCTCTCGTACAGCTGAACGATTTTAATATATGTCAGTTATTTGTTGTAAAGAACACATCTTTGTTTCCTTGGAACACAACAGGAAAATGAAGTGAATAAAAACACTCGACACTACTTTAAACATTGTGCCTACCTACCGGTACTTAAAGGATCAAAAACAGTGGAAAAGTCTGAGCCGTTTGGTGATTTTTGAGTAAATAGTGACTTTACAGAGATAAATAAATGTGTCTTGTTTTTGCAGTTCAGCCAGGAAGTGTATATAAAACGATGTATCTCTTGCTCGATCTTTGACACAGTTGACGACTACAGCAGTACAGGATGTGGTCTAGAAACAGACAGGGTGTGACTGTCTCTCCGAGTGTGTCTGCGTACGTGTGTGTTCCTAGTCCTCTCTGACTGCCTAAAGAAACACGCACACACACAATTTTCACTTCCTCCTCTGAGAGGAAAAAGGAGAATAAGCTGCATCACTTTGTCGTCCTCCTCCTGCTGCTGCTGCTATCCGTTCAGCATCTCCATTCCTCTCCTGAATGCCAGGCACATGAATGATTGGAGGGTGGGGACGCACTTACGTTCACGTCCCCTGAAATGGGTTGTGGTGTTCGTTGGGGTTTTCTTTCAGTTTTCATACCCAGCAACTGATGTCACGGTTTCAGCAGATGTGAAGAGAGTGGTTCCCAGCTGTGCGTGTGTGTGAGGGCACAGAAGGGTTTTTAAAAACACGCAAACACACTGCTGCTGTGGGATGAAAGGTCAGATCAAGGCTTGCCCACTCTTTATTATGGCCTAGATAAGATCAGGCGTGTCAAGACTTGCTGTTGTGTTTGTATGAGCTTTTTATATCCTGGGCAGGCTTTTAAAGTTTTAACACATCTGTAGTGTTTTCTCTGAACAAAGAGCAAAATATTTATATTGAAGGCAAAGAAGGGATTCAGTAATAAAATTGCAGCTAATGTTTATTTGCAATACAAGTAATTGTTCTTTCCTAGAAAATGGTGAGAAATATTACTCAAAATGATGTAATGCATCTTTTTTTGTTTTTAAAGCTTTTCAGTAACACAGAAAGGGACAGTTTACTTTAACCTCCTAGGACCTGGCGTCCACATATGTGGACATCACATTTATTATTATTGTATTTAGACCAAAATACTCAATTTTGCTCTACAAGGGCCTGATATCCACTTACGAGGATATTATACTGCTACTGTTCTATCGAAATTTTAAATAAATATCCTCATATGTGGCTCTCATTTTTCTTAGAAACAAAAATTAGGTAAAACAAAAAATCTGGTAATTCTTTGTCTTTACATTCATCAGGTCACAAAATATCAAAGAGAAATTAAAAATGCATGCTGTGGAAGAGTTCAGGTCTTAGGAGGTTAAAGGTGAAACGTTACGCTTTTCTTATTTTCTTCTCTGTATATGCTGTTACAATGCTGGATACCCATATTAAACATGGTCAGACTTTGAAATAATGAGGTCAGCGTATGTGCACATAATCCCTACGAGCCTAAAGCTCAAGCTTCAGACTGCTCTAAACACTCGGTTTCAGGTAGGATTTTCTACTTTTGGCTCTGTATATTGTCAAACAGTGGGTATATTTTATTCTGTTGTCGTCACGCATTCACACGGCTTTTGCTGTGAGCACACAAGCCCAAATAAACCTTCTGTTTGCGATGAGCAGCCAGTCAGGAGGAGTTAATACAGCTTATTTCAGTGAGAGGCTCGTGATAAGATAAACAGAGATTATTTTGATCTGCGAGTTTTGCAGACCTACTCCAGTAGAGTTCACGGAGCTGGAAATGAGCTGTAACTTCTTTTTACATAAGTTCCTGAAATGGTTTTCTGTCAGCTTATCGTGCAAGTTTGAGCTGAAGTAACCTGTGACTTTCCTGAGATTTGTTAACTAACAGAGACCGCAAGTGCCAGTTTGCTCCATCTTATGTGTATGTGTTTGTTAGAGGGGTAAGCCTGGTGTGTGTTTTATTATGCATGTATGGGGACCGGATGTGTATTTATAGCAAAGAGTAACTGCACGCGTGTGTTTATGTGCACTGAGACAGCAGTCATTTAGTGGGTCCACGTGACAGGAGTGGAGTGGCGCTTGACCTCGGGTTTGTTTGCTCTGTGTGTGTGTGTGTGTGTGTGTCAGTCTGCGTTGGTTCATATGTGGTTCATATAAATTACACCAAGAGTAGGAAAAAGAGACTCTGCTTGTTGTCTTGTCAGGATGAGCTGAAGGAGACTCACTTAAATGAAGTGCAGTCCTCAGGTATGAAGAAATTCACTGTCAACTTTTGTAGGTTGACAGCCTTCACCCCAGTCAGGCAGCAGCTCGTTGGCAACGTGGCGAGGTATGCAATCTACTTCATCTTGGTTCTAGCAAAAATGAACAAAAACCTCAACCAGCTGCAAAAATGCGCAGTTAGAGCATCTTTTCTTTTTTCCCTGCTCACAGGAGAATGCCATGCTCCCATTGAAATGCTCCTTTGCTGTGTGGGCTATCGCTTAAATACATTTGCTCTGCCAGACTGTGCATGCTAATGTACAGTCATGGGTGCCTGCGTAGTAAAGTGCCGCTTGTTACTGTTTGATTTACTGGCACTTTACAAAGACACACAGACACACATTAGAAAAACCACTTTCTACTCCATTAAAGCGTCTGCTGCAGAAATGTCACGTATGCTGAAAAAATGGGTCACTGTGAGTTCACATGGCTGCGGCTACATCCAGCTACACAGTGGTGGGACAAGCCAGCGTGAAGCTGCAGCAGCAGGCAGACTGCTGGTGATTAGGATCAACAGAGCAGAGTTCAGCCGAGTGAGTGTGTGGAATGCTAATCCACATTGTCATAAGGCGAGCTTCAGCCTGACAAAGGGTTGGAGACATAAGGGGGTTAGTTGTGTGTTTGTGTGTTGCAGAGGCAGCCCAGATAAGAGAGGTACTTCGTTATTGCAGATTAGGACCCAGTAGCAGTTTGGTGTGTTTTTAATAAAGCAAGGTGGGGGTGGGAAGGTGAGGAAAATGGTAGTAGTGCCGAAATGTGCAAACGTTTGCACTGGCACATATTCATTAAGGAAGAGAGAGTGCAGAGCAGCAGGAATAATGAGCAGGGGTGTGTGCGTGCGTGTGTGTGCGTGCGTGAGTGGGTGGTGGGCGTTAAGCCGTCAGCTGTCAGGTATGCAGGAGTCACTGGGAGCGACAGGCAGCCATTAGTGTAGCACACACGTGCATGTTTGTTTGGTCTGTGTGTGGGTACAGAACATACAGAAGTAATGGCCCACCTGCAGCCTTGTTCTTTTACTGTGTTTTCTGGGTGTTTCTCACATTTATACTAAAACCCAGACCCTGGGAGTTTCCTTTTGAAGGGTGACTATGCCTGTAACCACCATTAGTCACACAGACTGTATATCAGTGATTGCCAAAGTGTGGCCTGCGGCCTCTCTGTGGGCGCTAAAAGTACTGCAGGTAGACCTAGCGATTTGTATTAAATTCTTAAATCATTTTTGAATTCACACCTTCTAAACTTTTGTGACTCGATCAAATGAAAGATTGAATCAAATTATAATCCTTTTGGTGTAATTCTTATGAGATTTTATAGGATAACATTTATTGGGATACTTTTTCGACTGCGGTTTAATAAGTAGTTTAAAATTAGAAAACAAAGCAAAACTAATGAAGCAAAGCCATGAGTTAAAATTTTATTATTTATTTATTTATTTCCTGGTGATTTTCCTTTGGTGGAATTTCCAGACTTCTTTAGTTGGCGTCAGATATGAGGGGAAAACCCTGGACCTTAATCTGTTCTCTGTCCTTAACCATAAAACCTAGTCTTGACCCTCAAACAGCCCCAAAATGAGCGTTGGCCAAAATGTCCTTGTTTTCCAGTAATGTCCTCGCTCTCAAGGTCTAATTGGTCCTTGCAAATACAGACACACACACATGCACACACAGACAAAGGAGGGTGCAGACCTAGCCTTTAATGAGCTGTCAGTCGTCTTAGCAGCCAAACATCTGTCGTTGTAGAGATCAAGCAGATGAAAGACCTCTGTATGACCTGACGTTACTATCAGTTTGGCCCACGCGCTCCCTCTGTATGTGTTTGACACACACACACACACACACACACACACACACACACACACACACACACACACACACACACACACACACACACACACACACGTACTTCACACTGTGAAAGCAGTTAAATCACACCGTCACTGCTTGCACTTGCAAACTG
>NW_024582580.1:950796-969167 GCF_018398535.1 Haplochromis burtoni
ACCATTCTTTACATTGGACAGACCCAGCTCACCGCCACACCACTGCAGTGATTACATCGTGGTTTCTGTCAGTCCTCCTTCTCTCTGTCTCTTCCCTGTCACCCCTCTCTCTTTCTGAGCTGTTCACTCTGTCCCTTCCCCCTCCTCCACTCAGTGCTGCAGTGCTGGAAGGGGAAACAGGGTAAAAAACCAAAAACACACTAACCATAAACATTCACAAATGATCGAGGTCCCGTCTGTATACACACAGACTAACAACCACACCTGGCTCACACATACGGCTCCAGCCTTTTAACATTTGCATGAACATGCTCATTCATGCATGGCCTTGTAAATAAGGGACTATCCCCCCTACATACAGTTCAGAAAAACTCTCATGCAAATCACTACTACTAGTTTTGTTTTTTTGTTTTTTTTTTGCTGATGAATATAGAAGTTGTGATTTGAGGTGGAGGTACAGAGCATAAAGTCACAGGTCACATTCACTTGCCGTGAATTAATTGCTGTTAAAAATAGATGTTGGTATCGACTGTTATGTGCAAGTAAGATGGCATTTAGAGGTATCCGTGTGTCACATCAATTCTTCGAGGGCCACATGAATTCTTTTAAGAAAGACGCTGTGGCTTCTCTAGGTAGCGAAACAGAAGGTGAATAGATAAATAAAAATGATCATGTGTGCTTCGTGGAATATGTAACAGGTGAATAATTGTGTTTTTTGTAAATAATACATGCTTAAGCTGCTGAATGAGGCTGCTGCTGGACCGGTATAAATGATAAGCGGCTAATACGTGGCTGTCACAGTTATTTGCTGGCATTGTTCTGAGGCTGTTTAGCGCTGGTAATGACACAAGCTCTTAGCCGGTACAGCACAGAGGAAAATCCTTTAGTCCAGCTGATGAAAAGCTGCCTGTTTATTATTCACTGAGAGCTTGTGTGTCTGCGTTTTGTGGATAAACGTTTTATAGCGGGCTTTAAACTGGTACTAAGTCAATTATTGATGCTTTCACACTTTTCTCTTCCCCTTCTTCTTTCGTCTCCTTCCTCTTCTTACCATCTCTCTTCTCTCTGCATCTCCCTTCTCAATCCGCTGTGTGTCGGTCGCTGTGGGCTCCCTAACGGCTCGCATTGCGATGCTGTGCATTGTTGTTCCTCTGCTGTCTCTGTTACCTGTCAGTTAGGTAGACCATGTTTGTGAAATGCACGGAGCATGTGTGTCAGGCCTGCCTGTCACAGATAAGCATCAGCTACATCAGCTTGTGGCCTCTCGCCGAGCGTGGCCTGGATATAAAAAAAACCTCAACCCAAAACGAAACGGTGAGATAGACAAAACTAGAGGCAGCAGGCAGTTCTTACTCAACATCCTCTGAGGGTATGACGCTGACACAGGAAACACAAACGTACATTTTCCTGTACAGCGCGTGTTTTGATTCCAGCTGCGTTGCATGTATGCCGATGTCTGACACGCTCAGAAGCGTGTAGCAACAGGCCGCGTCGACTCACAGCTAGGCTTTTTTTTTCTGTTTTAGTCATAGGCCTTCCACTACGGGCTCATTCAGCTGCGACACCAGGTTTATCCATTTCCTCGCTGCCTTCGTTTTCCTCACAGCTGCGTTATGGCCAGCTCAGGCTAGTTCACACATTGTACACATTTGTATCCATCCTTTACATCTTGAGTGTCATTTGTCTCCATTTCCTATCGTTTAAGTGCCGTTTGTCTCATCTTTCCCCCTCTGCGTCTGCGTGCCTGGTGTAATTTCTCTCCTCTCCGCATGCTTCCTCGCATTCTCACACCTCCTGACGGATATGCTCATTTTGAGTCGTTCAGACTATTCCAACAAATGTATTCGGTGCAGCACTACATCTGTGTCTTCCTCTCGCTCTCTGCTGTATTTAACCTTGGGGTGTCTTTGCTCGTCTATTTAACCACCATCTCTCTTTCTCTCTGCTTCTGTTTTCAGAAGGTTGTGGAGGAGGAGAGCCAGGTGAGGAAACCCTCGTTAGATATCTGCTCCACCGGCGACAAGTTGGCTGATGCTGATCCAGCGAGAAAGGTCAGTTATCATTTCCCTCCCTGTGACACCTTCCCCCATTCCTTTCCTCCCCCTTCCTCCACGCTCAGGTACCCCCCCACCCCCCCACTGATAGACACACCCCCTGCTCACTCATTCATAGCGGCACGCTTCTCCTCTGTTGTACCAAGCTGCTCTGCTCCTCGCCCCCTCCCCCGCTAACGTGCCCAGTGTCTCAACTGATGCCTGATGGATGATCCCCCTTTCACATGGATGCATGCATATTAACTATATTATGGCTCCAAGAGCGCCACATGCAGCACATTTCTTTCTCCTTCCGCTGTCTTTCTCCACGTATTTGTGTGTGTGTGTGTGTGTGTGTGTGTGTGTGTGTGTGTGCACGTTCATGCATCTGATTGCTTTTGTAATAATTTATCTAATGCGCTGTGAAGGCTGTTCACCAATCAATATATGAGGATGGAAGATGTGCAGTTTTGTTTTTGTTTTTTTGTTTTGTGCCACATTTATCTATTTGTTTGCGTTTCCAACAGGGAAAAGCATCTCCACCGACTCTTGTGTTCAACCGGCTTTTCTCAGAAATTAAGGAGGAGCCAGGACACCCCACCCTGGTCCATCCCAGGTACTACACCTTATTAACCCTAAGTCAGTTATTCCAGTAAAAGCTTTGAGACTTGTAACTATCATATTTCTGATCTCCACTGCACCAAAGAGATCAAATTTCTCCAACAAAGATATAAAGCGGAGTCGAAAAGCAGAGAGCGTGTGGTATTCTGGTTTAATAAATGATGATTATCACAATATTTTCCTGTTAATAAACAGCATTAATTAACCATCTCAAACTTAGTGCCACTTTTATTTGGTGGTTTTAGAGATGTAGCAAGATGAAGAAGATTCTTCCCTTGATTATTTGTTTCATCTTTGAAAATTTAATAGCCTACAGCAGGCTGCCTTTAAAACTGTGTGCTGCATAAATAAACATATTCTGTGTGTTTTCATATAAAAGAAAGAAAAGCAGGAAATCAACATGTGTGAAGAGCTTTCTGGTTATTAGAAAAGTTTTGGACTTTGTTCAAAAATCTGAAATGTCTGAAATTATGAATATTAACTTGCATAATCAATGAATGGAGCAGTTGTTGCCCCTCACATTGTTTTATTTTTCCAGTGTAGAGAACTCTATTAAATCTTGCTGAAGGAGACGAGTGGTATTCACTTTAAAGATGGTTTTAGTTGGTTGTGCTAGACAAAATTAAAAGCTGCAGTTATTTAAGGACTTATCGATACCTGAATCTGTGCCAGATGGCCTGGTGTTATCTGTAAAAACACGGAGAAGAGATAAGACTCTCCTTGCCAGATATTATAGGTGTATGTTTTTAAGTTTTGTGTTTAGCTTCGGTTCTTCCTCTTCTTTTAATTTCTTGTGACTGCACTCCCTCGTCTCCTCCTCCTCCTCCTCTCCCTCACTCGCTCCTTCCTCATTTCGTTTCCCGCCGTCTCTCCATCCCCAGGGGACACCAGCTCTTGTTTAGATGTGGCTCACAGTAATCTGACCCAGATTAAAGCCATAGCTACATGTGACTGCCTGTGACTTACTGACTGCGTGGAGGCCTGCAGACTCCAGGCCAGACAAATTGGAGGGATTATAGCTCTGGTCACCTGTCAGCATCACATGACTGCTACACGTACAAACCAGTCAAGACCAGTTTGCAGTGTGTCTTTTGCATCCCAGAGTTGGTAATAATGCAGCGCCCTAACAGTTGGATGTCGTGCCAGACATCCGCAGCACTTAAAGTCGAATCTGGATCGCCACAAACATCCATTAGTGCTACACTTGTCACATACAAGCCAGGCTTACATTATTCAGTTGCTTCTGAGCCGTTTCATGTAGAGGAGTGGTTTTCATTCAGGCGAGCAGACAGACCAAGCGTTGTGTGTCTGCTCTGGAAGAAAACGAAGCACAGAGTCCCACTGAGCTGCCATTCTTACCCTAGTTCACTGTTCCAGCCTCAGCCCTGTCTGGAGGGGGCTGCTGATGGGGGAGGGGTTCAAAGCTCCTCTCTTCTCCTCCTTTCTTTTTCTCCCTCTCTTTAACTTCCCTTCACACCATCATGAAACAGTGTTGGTTTAGTGGCCTGGGAGTATCTCACAGCACAATCTCTTTCTCCCAGTTGCATCCACTACTTGAACATTTGTGATATGCAAAAGATGTGTTTAGGCTGAGATCCTGTAAACATGTGGCAGAGGTTTTTGTTTTTCCTGCAGCCTTCCCAGCATCCATTTACTTTGGGCTAGAGCAAACGCCACATTAGTTAAAGTAGCTGCCGAGTCAATAATTTGTTGGTACGATCATCGCTTCAAACACAAGATTATGTAAAAGGTGGCGCTAGTTCCTGTATGCCTAGAATAAAAGGGCAACGAACAGATGCTCAATTCAGTCCTTACATATTTAGAAACCAGACAAATGTTGGTGTTAATGAAGAAAATTGTGAATTGATTCAAAATTAGATGATGTTTATTTGAGTGCTTAAATGCCTTCTCTTTTTGTTTCTTGCAGTTACTACATGTACACATATGATAAGATGGTGGCTCCCAATGTGTCACTGCGAAGGGAGGCAGAGATGAGCCCCGAGATGCTGAGCGCACTGCTCAAACACCACTACAGTCGCAGAGTGCTGGGCCACGACGAGCCGCCAATGGGTCAGTAATAATACACCCAGCAGAGCTGAATTATTAACCAGCAAAGACGCGTGTAAAGCTTTTTAATGGCTCAACATACATGCTATAACCACTAAAACACACAATCTGGTCTTCAAATTAGGATTAGAAATAAATCAGTGACCATGTTATTGTTGCCTTCTGCCTGAGGGATTTGATGTTGGATAAGCAGAGCAGGAACATGTTTGTTGTCGTGTAAACGAGAAGAAAAATCTGATCAGAGATGATGGGACTTCCTCCGACACAAAGCTGCCAAGATAATCTGACTTCATCATGCTTTTTGGAAACCATGCAAATCAGCCAAATAGAACAACAAATAAGATCATACCCTGTCTTACTTGACCTTCTTGTGAAATTAAAAGCAACAGCTGACGCTCTGTAATTATGTTCAAGTGAAAAGCTGAAAATGGCAGAGCCGATAATGGGCCAAAAGGCAGGAAATTGCTTCCAGTTTATCCATTTAATAACAGTCCTTAGATCTCCAGCAGTTAATAAGAGCTGCACATCTGCGGAGACACGGAGTCTAGCTGCAGAACCCAGCGTGAGTGGGCAGGTAGAGGAAGAGTTTCTGTACACAGATTGTCTTTCTTTAATTAACGGTGTCAGACATGAAGATGGAAAGTTACTTGGAGTTTGACTAATTAAAAAGCATAAAACTGACTGGAGACACACACACATTCAGACTGTTTTAACAGTGCATATTTTTTGGCTATAACAAGACAAAAAAAACATTTACATGGAGTGTGATCTCTGACAAAGTTGTGTTCCACTATTTTCTAGCTGAAAGTTGTCAAACTAGAGCTCGTATAAACGCTTTCCACAAACACTCAGTACGAATGATATTTGGGTATTCCAGTAGTTTTCAAACATTTTTGTGTCATCAAAATTGCCCTAAAAATGAGCCATATTCACAGCTGTGCAGTGTCATGTGACAAATTGGCAGTTCAGCTTTTATTTAGAGATGCATCTGTGGTATGTCAGGGGACACCTCGGTGTTGGCGGGGTGGAAACGGCCATGATCTCCTCGTGTGTGTTTTCATGTGTATGCTTTCATGTTTTTCCTGCATTAATGAGATGTGTGTGTACTGTATATTTTTATATGATCTACGTCTATACAGAGAGAGAGAGAGAGAGAGAGAGAGAGAGGATGAATCACAGGAATGCTCTCTGTATGCCATTATTTCACCACGTCTGACTGCCAAGCTGTCGCCCTCCCTCTCTTTCATTCCTCTCAGGCATTTTCCTTTTTTCTTCTCCGATCAGTCCGTCTCTCCTCCCTCTTTCTCTTCCCATCAGCTGTCGCCACATCCTCCTCTCTGAGCGGGTTCTCCGTTTGCTCCTGCACTTCCTTCTTCTGCCTCTTTCATCTCAAGCCTTCTACCCCTTCATCATTTTCTTTTTTAAACATTTTCTCCCCTCATTTAATGCCTTCCTCCCCCTGTTATATCTGTGCCGTTCACTCTTCCTTTTGTGGTTGTCTCTCTCTCTCCTCTGTTTATTTCCTTTTGATCTACCACCAAATGACTCACGCCTGTTATTTGTGCACTTCAGAGCATGGATCTGGGTGTGTGTGCAGGCACACACATGCACTAGCCAGTTTGAGTCAGTAAATGATTGTCCTCTCCGGGTCCAACATGCTGTGTATAGAGCATCCCGTTTCCTGTCACGCACATGCTGCATGATCATTACCCTCTGTTCTCCTGATGTCTTTGTCACCATTCACCATTTCGCCTTCTTCATCATTATCTTCTTCTTGTTCCCCACCTGCTTCTTCATCATCATTTTTGTCTGTCTGCGAGCTTATGGTTCAAACACACTGCCATACCTAACCTACATTTGTGCACTTGTGTTTTTGTGTGTCACTGTGCCAGTTGGATCTTGTATCTTGTATTTTGTGAGTGAAGGTAAGCCCAGCAGAGCAGCATACTAGGGCATTTTCCGCAAGTGTTGTTGGGCAAAGAAAACAACTCTATCTGTAGTCTGTGCCTTTGTGTTAAGTCTCCTCGTGGCTTATGGGATCGTAAGATTACTGCAGAGAGGCTGCTTTTTTAAAAATTCCACCTTTAAAAACACTGTTTTGTTTTGCGAGAACTCCACAAATGAACAACCTTGACCTCAGTGGATAAATGAAGTGCAAACGAATTTGGAAGTACAGCAAGTCTTTGTTTCTATCACCAAGCCTGAGGGAGATTCAAAAAAATGAATTTCTAACTCCACAGAATCAAAAATGTAAGAGAATCGTTAAGCACCGGTGCTGTGGAAATTCTGAAACTCACACATCACATTTGAAAACACATTAAACGTCACTGTTGAGCTTTATAGCTTCTTGGTGCTTTTTGTTTTTTAATTCATACTGATGACTTTACACTTGATAGCATATTTTCCTCCAAGTTCTATTTCTTATTAGCCTACATAGTGGCTAAAGAGACATTGGGCACTAAACATCCAGAGATGCCCAACACCTGATTCTTTTTTTTTCTACATCTCTCCAGCTCTTACATACATATCAATTTTAGTCATTATGAAACAAGTTATATTTCAAATTACATTGTCACGTCACAGTTGTCTCACAGGAAGCTGTCAGAGAGGTGCTTAAATAATTCTAACCTTTTTATTAGCCAGTCACCCACATTAAAACCAGGTCAGCTGGAACTGAACTAGAGATGAAACTAGTCTTCTCCTTCTCATTTAAGCGATTGGAATCAAATTAAATTACGATACTGCCAGAGATTACAACCCTACCCACTGTTTCCCATGATGCTCCTCCTCCCAGGCCGCAGCGAGGGAACAAGCCAGGGTTTGAACAGTGGAGGAGCCCACGCAGAGCAGCGCGGCTCCCACACATGGCCCTTTATTCCTCTCTATTCTGCGTGCGTCTGAGGGCAAACACACAGAAAATTTGTGGGCGAGTGTTTGGTTCGTCAGCTGTTGCCGAGCCATACTTGTGCGCTGTGTGAGTGCACTGGTGCTGAGGAAGAATTGCAGGCGTTTATGAGGTTGTGCGAGGGTGTTACTAAGCGCGGGTGGCAGTGTGCATTAGCACGGCTCGCACTTCCTGTCTTTCACCCACCATTCTTCTTCTTCTTTTTCTTTTTAACTTCTTTCTTCATCTTCTTCATCTCCCTCCTTCCTCAGATCTTCACGCGTCGCCTGCTGTCGCTGCTGGTGCCGGGGAGGCCAAATCCCAATGTGCTGCTGCTGACTCGGCCACTGAGAGGGAATGCCAAACCCAGGCAGTTTCCATGGAGATGAGCAGCCCAGGCTACAAGAAAGCCACCCACATCACCGCCCACACCCCTCTTCCCCGTCCTCTTCCTGCGTCGCTGTTGTCATCGGTAACGGATGTAGCAGCTAAGGACGTGAGCTCTGCCACGAGCGGCGTTGTGGCGACGGTGGGGGGGCTGGAGGACGACAAGGACAGGATTGTTGTGGAGATCATGCAGATGTACAGCAGGCAGCAGGAGAAGCTCAACTCCACCCTGCACAAGCAGCTGCAGCTGGAAATGGTGAGTCGGTGGTCGGAAAGATAAACGAGGCCGAGATCAACGAGCCGATAACTGTTTCCGCCCATTAGAAGTGTCCTTGATGTGGAGGTGATCTTCACCTTCCACTAACCCCCTCTATTACTTCCTCCCATCACGTGGAACGTCTCAGTATCAGATTGTTCCACCAGTTTTTAACACAAGTCAGCAGAACAGTTCATGTAAATCAGTTTTTCACTCGTTTAGCGTATTATTAAAGCACTGGGTTTAATTTCAGTTTGGATGCATGGAAACGGAGTTGAACTAGATTATGGTGACATTCGCATCTACAGTTGAATTATGTTCTCCACTAATGGGATTTGGGGAAAATTGCATTTGTAATCTAAAATGAGATGCCACCATTAAAGAGTATTGGTGACAAAATGTCTGATGAAATAAAATGTAAGCAAACTGAAGCAAACAGCCTCCTTGTGGAACTTCTGTAATGTGGCGGTAGAGCAGGTAGTAGTCGGAAGGTTGCTGGGTGCTCTATCCTGCATGTTAAAGTATCCTTGCAAGATCCTGGACCCCCAAATTTCATCAGAGTGTGAATATTAGATAGAAAGACTATATATGCGAATCGGTCCATTTACCATTTGCAGGAGTCACTGAAATGTGACTTTTTCTTTGTGCCCCCAGGAGCTGGAGACTTTGCGTGGAGGCGAAGCAGCGAGGCTACGGGAGCTGAGCGCCGAGCAGCATGAGCTGCGCAGCGAGCTGGAGGCGGTGCACAGCGAGCAGGCACGGCAGCTCGGCCAGGCCCGCCAGGAGCAGCTGGAGCTGGAAACCCGTCTGGAGCAGCTCCGACAGCAGGCCTGCGCCTGCGAGCCAGGGGCGCAGCGCCAGCAAGAGGCCCACTACACAGCACAGGTACGGGCTTACAGGGGAACACATGCATGCACAGACTTTTGCATCAGAGTGAATCTCCGTGACATAAAGTGTGTTCACCGGCTTGCATCACTTAACATATGGCGTTTTTATCTTAAAGACATTAAGATTGCAAAGCTCCAGTGTGACTGAAACAAGGCACACTTTAGCACAGCACTCTGCATATTAATATTAAAGTTGAGCTCGCTAAGCATTTACAATTAGTTCTCTTTTCATTTTCATCAGCATGTATGTACAAACATTTATCTTTGGATCTGTAGTTACTAGAGTCATGATTAAATCAGGTTTTTAGGTAAAATTATTTGGAGCTGCACTTATTAAACGTAGCAGTCAAATAGAAAGAATTTACTGTGATGCTGTGTGAGTCTCTGTGCGGAGCACATACTCAGACGTCTGTTTGGGTTTCAGTAGACCTAATCTTAATCTCTGTTACATCGGCCTGAGCTCTTCCACCTCCTGCCTTTGGCATCAAGCTGTCCCTCTGTTAAGAGAACGGGTGTGCATATTTCTGTGTGGCTCTGAGAGTTCAACATGGGGTTTTTTTTGGGTTTTTTTTAAAGGTTTGGTGCACATTTCTTTGTTTACTGCTAAAAGGGTAAAAATACAATAAATGGTTACTCTGACTGATGGTTTAAGAGCTCTCAAAACACAACAGTAGTTATTCTGTCTGCACCACTTTGCAGTGTGTGTTGTAAAAGCCTCTGAGCCAACTATGTGTCTAAATGCAGGGTCTCTGTTGGTTTGTTTTTGATGGTTAACACCTGCCTGATTATGAGGATTTTACTGTTTTTTGGTCTTTTGCCGGAACAAGCCACAGCAATTTGATGATGTCATGTTGGGCTTTAGTTAATTATTTGTTGGGAACATTTCTTTAAATATTTACGACCAAAGTAGTTTGCAGAGGAATGAACAGTTGCGGGCCTGCTAAGAAAAATCTGAAATGAAGACTGTTGACAGATTACTATTAGATGTGGAAATGTGTGAGAGTAATGTGGCTCGTCTCTGTGTCTCCTTTCAGTTGTCCGACCTGCGTCAGAGGCTGGAGCGGGCGGAGGCTGACCGGCAGGAGCTGCAGGAGGAGCTGCGCATGGAGCGGGAGGCGCGCGAGAAGCTGGAGCGCACGATTGCCCAACTGAAGCAGCAGATGGCCCAGTCTGGCACGATGGGAGGCAGCCCCTCTCCTCCTCCTACTCCCTCCACCGGACCCCCTAACGCCCACTCCCCACCCTGCTCAGAGGCCCCAGCGGCTGGCCAAAAGTAACTGCCGCCCCTCCGGGCGCCTCCCCTCCCTCCCCTCATTCCTTTCCTCATCACCCGCCAAGTGTACAGACACAAAAAGATCAGCCCAAAGCTGAAAGGAGCGTCACGTCTCCTCAGGCTGATTTGAAGTTGTGCATTACGCTCCCCTTTTGCTTAGTGTAGGACTGACTTTTGTTTTTGTAATTCAATGATCATTTAAAAAAGGAAAAAAAAAAATTTTTTTTTTTTTAAATTTCACTTCCCTCTCTTTAAACAGTATTTAAAGGTTTTTGGGCATGTATGTTGGGTTTAATTTATAGTTTTTACTGAACAAATAGCTGCTTCACAGACTGAAGACTGGTCCACTGAAGACCAACTCAATCCTTCACTATAACCCACCCCAACCCTCCCTGTTCTCCAATCCATATTCTACGACCCTCCCTTCCTGCTTACTGGTTTCTGGAGCTAATAATGACTTTGACTTTGAGATTTCGGATACAGATTCGCTCCTCCTTGTGGACGTCACATCACGCTACTACCTGGCACAGCAGCCAGCACTCCCGAACACATGGCGCCGCCTGACCCGTGCCCCTACTCTGTCTTTCTGTATGTAAAGCCCAAGTACCAGCGACCGCAGGAAACTGCACGGACATTTTATTACATTGTGTAACATGCGAAAACATCAAGTCTTTATGGGGGACAAAGACCTTTACTGTACAAAAAAAGAAAAAAGAAAAAAAAAATGGACTTAATGAAAATATGCCAATAGTGATGCTGAACTTGAAATGAGTGTTTTTGGGTGTGATCTCTACAAGGTAGCTAGCTAGGGAGTAGTGTTTCCTGCACTACAGCTGCTCCTAGCGACAGACTGGTTTTCTCCTCTCTCTGCTGGGCCACCTGGGCTCTCCTGATGTAGACCAAACAGTCTGCTAGATGAACCGCCAGTTGCCCCGCATCTCCTCTGAAGAGCGCACACCTTCCATTGTCCTCTGCTCGGAAACTCCTTAACACTGTGTATTTTTATGTTTTTATTTTTTCACCTCTAGCCTGTCTATCTTCAAGATAGAAAGGAAACACTGCTGTTTCAGGCTCGGCTTGAAGAAGTGTTGTGCACTCCTTGTGCCCCCCCCCCCCCCCCCTTCAGATCCCTCTGGGAAAGGAATGCGTCTGGACATGGGGGCCGTGCCGAGCCGAAAGAAGAAAGGCAGAGCCCTCGCGCGTGGTAGCTGTGCCGTGTTACTATACTTCATGCGACATCCTTACGTGCCTGCACACACTCGATCGCGTCGATGCAGTGCAGGCATTCATGCAGAACAATGGCCCCAGAGTTCCCAGCAGATGATCAAAGCTGTAGTCTGCCCCTCTGCTTTCAGGCTTCTTTATTGTTAGCAGACCGTTGTATCCCCACCCTGCTCGCATGTGATAAGTGGGTCGCAGGTGAAGGCAGTTAGTCCAGGGTGGTTTGGGTCCTGCTTTCCGTTATTCTGCCTGACTGAACAAACAGGACCGGGCAGGCAGGGAGAGGAAGAGCGGGAAGGATTGAGGGCCCAGAAGACTAGCGCACTCTCCCCCCACCTCACCCCTTGCGGCAGGCTGGGTGGCCCGTTTGCCGGCGGTACCGAAGGAGGCTTTTTTTTTCTTTCTCTTTTTTTTTTTTTGTGCCGTCAGAATCGGGGGCAGCTGCCGTTGTCTGAGGCCCTCTGCCCACCCCCGAGCCAGACTGTACAGGATCTCCCAGCCAGCGCCTCCCTCTCTGCCCCCTCTCCCACAGTCACTCGCTCACACAGCCCGTGCATCCACCTCCTGTGTGAGATCAGCTGGGGGTGTGCAGCGTTTTTTTGTTTTTGCTTTTTTTTGTTTTTTTGTTTTGTTTTTTTTGTCAGAGCCCAGGAGAGCTTACAGACGTCCAGCCAGAGGAAGAGAAAACTTTTGTGTCAGTTGCCAGGCAAAGGAGCTTTTTATTTCCACTAAGAAGATCCCGGTTAAGCGAGCGAGCTTGTGTGTGTGCGTGTGTGTGTAAATAATCGTGTGTGGGGGAGGGTGTGGGAGGTGGTTTGCCTCGGTTAAACTCTGAGCTTTTTTTTTTCTCTTTTCTTCTTAATGCATCTACCATTAATGCAAATTGATAGACATTCCACTGTGCTCCATCCTGTTTTCTCACACAGCTTCCCTTTACGATGACAGAGCTGAAGAAGCGGGCAGTTGTGGTTTGTTGACAGTCAGAAAAGCAGGTGCAGGTGCACAAACCAGTAAAAATCAACCCCCATGCCACAAATGTACACTCTACTGTTGTTCCGTTTAAACCTTTATTGAAATTATGAAAGAAAATATTTAACGTATTAACTAAAAGATTTATATTCACTTTGTAAATACAGTAGTCATTAATATATTAACTGTTCTTATAAATAAATAATCTTAAAAGGTTATAATATTTGGATCAGAACCGAGGCTTCAGTCAGCCCCAGTGTTTGTTTATTTTTCTTTTTTGCTTTCTTCATGAAAACTGATGTGAGAACTTGACTTTGTGTGGATGTGGGGGAGTGGAACACGTGGTTTACTGAGATGCGATGCAGGACAACGGCAAAAAATAGGAAATTATTACTTTGTTACACACTCCCCTCCCTTCTTTATGAACTGATGGAAATACTTTTTTGTGGATTTCATCATAATGGACTGTTTACTGTGTAATGTAAGCTGTTTTCCTCCCTTCTGTCTCCTCTGAGCAAAATTGAAAATGCTTTGTGGATAAAATGAAAACTTTTCTTTTCTTTTCTTTGCATGGTTTACTGCCCCTTTTACTTTTTGTATCTGTGGGCCACTATCGGTCTGTTTAATGTACAAAAAAAGAGAAAAAGATTTCCCTGCACATAACACACAGATTGAGTTGGCTCATATGCATGAATATTGAACGTGTGCAAGTTTTATATCGCGAGTGGATCAGAGGCTAGCTGAATATAAAGTCAGAGTCAGATCATGAAGAGTATAACCTGTAGCCTAATTTGTTTGGAATGTGTGTGTGTGTGTCTGTGGGCGGGCCTCCAATGTCTGACTGAAGCACAGCAGCTTTGAAAAGGGAAACAGGAGAAACTTGCTCATGTAGCTCTGGACGTGCGATTGTGTCCTGATTTAAGATCATATATTATCCTCGTCATTTCTCACTTAGAATATAATCAGTATTAGTTTTTATTCACTTAATTACCTCTTCAGCTGAAAAATATATCAATACATATAAAAATAAATATATATATATAAATATATATAAAAATTCAACACACGAGCAGATATCTAAGGGAGGTCTGTACTTTCTGAGTAGTTTGCATTTTATACACATGGGGGCGCTGTTTAACTTTTTTAAACTACATTACAATGATTAAAAAAAAAGGACTAAAGAATAATGGGGCGTGCTGGGCCTTTTTGCATTTTGCTGTGTTATGAGAACTTGGATCTAGTTTGTACAGTTTTTACAGGTGTGAACTTTGCCCAACTGACTTAAAAAAAAAAAAAAAAAAAAAAAAAATGGAGGTAGCTGTGTTTTATTTACCACATGAACAGATTTGAATGCAAGATTTGCATAACCATTCGCCTATGTGACGAGAACTTGTAAATGGCTACAAGTTGACCTTTGAAGTGTTTGAAGGTGGTTTGATTTGTAGTTGGGTGTGTGATTTCTTTGTTTTCTCTTTTCTTTTCTTCAGGCTGTAATTAGCCTTTTAAGTAGAGCTGATCACACTGATGGCCAGTCACTAAAAAGAATACCCTGATTTCACATCCTGTTATAGATGGGGAAAAAGACAACCTTTTTTTCCCCCCTTGATGCTGTTCTGAAACATGAAACAGTGTCTGTGTATGACCATTGCATACTATGTTGCCAATACTACAGTGTGATGAGACTTTTGTTCTTGCATGAATTGAGACACTGTTCTCCTACCTCATGTTGTGATATATATATAAAAAAAAAGATGTTTTTTAAGCAGAAGACACTGCATCTCTGTTTATCATCATAGATATTTACTAAAAAGATTACATACCTGTAAATGCTTTTAGCTAATACCTCAGTTGTATCTAGTGTTTGTTTTTTTTCTGTTTTTGCCCTTTCCTGATTTCAGATCTTGTAAATAAAACCCTGTATAGACAATGAACTTGGATCAAATTCAAGTAAAGTTCTGTAGTGTCAAAATCCGTCATGTCTTTTTTCTAGACCGCCTTTAAGTATAGAGCTCACCAACATTTACCGTCCTGTACATTCTTACACATAACAGTCCGGTGCTGATAATCAGATCCACTTGATTAACTGATCAGCAGTAACTCTGAGCTCTTCTGTAAAAGCAGGTCAGTGTGGTAACTCAGTGCCAAGGAACAAAGAGGGTTATAAGGCCAGACAAGTCCATCATTCATATGTGGACATCTCAGCAAATTCACCCCAAGGTCAGATTGTGCAATGTTCAGAGAAACTGCAAATCACCCAAGAGCTATATGCCAGGCTCTACAGGCCTCAGTTCACATGTTAAAGTTCATGACAGTATATTTAGAAAAGGACTGAACTGGGGAAAGCCTCTTCTCTGTAAAAAGAACATGGCAGCATGGCTTCATCTGAACAAATTTCATTTGGGCAGATGAGAGCAAAGTGGAGATGTTTGCCAAAAACTAAACACAGCACATCAGCACAAACACATCATACCAACTGTCAAGCACGGTGGTGGAGGGGTGATGAGTAGGCCTTGTCTTACAGCCACAGTCATTGAGTCGACCATAAACTCCTCTGTATTCTAAAGTCAAATGTGAGGTCATCTGTCTGACAGCTAAAGCTTGGGTCAAACTGGGACAGGACAACGAAACTGCAACAAATCTACAGCAGAATTGCTGAAAAATGTAAGTGGTCCAGTCAAAGTCTAGACCTCGATCTGATTGAAATGTTGTGGAGAGATCTTAACAGAGCTGTGCATAAATGACTGCCTGTGATTCTTAATGAAGTGAAGCAACGTAAAGAGGAACGGGCCAGAATTCTTCCACTATGATGTGACAGACTGATAGAGTCATACAGAAAACAGTCATTTCCAGTTATCAATGCTAAAATAAACCTGTCGCCACTTTAGAACACCAGGAGTGACATACGTGTCCAGCAGCTATTTTTGGACCTCAACGAAATAATGTTCTACCTTTTTATAATTGGTGGTGTTGTACCTGCATAATGTCACCAATGGTTTTGAGTTCAAACTGGTGCTACATAAAAGTCAGGTAGTTACCAAAATCATCTAGGTCCTCTGGAGATCTGGGAAATGATCATCAATTCAGCTGAGCTATTGTGATCAAAGTTTTAAGCCAACAGATAGTACCTCTCTGTAGTTTGTTACAGGGAAATCCACATTATTCCAATAAATAAAATGTTTGTTTTTTATTTCTTATAATGTAGGTTCTTTAGTAAAATGCTTTGTGCAGTCATGTTTTGTCCTCTGCAGCCAGGCTAAAATTAAATCTCCAACCACAGAAGTTGTCAGGAGGAACTGCAGCCAAGGCAAGGCTGGGCAGACGCTATCAGAAGGCTGTTGAGGAAACGCAGCCAGACCCCGTTCGGTTCCAGGTATGAGGGTATTCCTGCGGGTAGAAGGAAGAGAACAGCCAGAAAAACCAGGGAGGGGGTCCAAGTGTTGAGAAATATACACAGAGCTTGGTTGACAAAATTCCTCCCGGACTGAGTGCAAATTTATTCTGTAGTTTGGGGTTTCAAAGGAGGATAATTCACAGATATCTGTATGTAGCAGCTAATCTCAAGAGGATGGCGAGCACGCAGTGCAGCACAGAGTCAGGACAGGCAGCATGGCAATATGCAGGACCTGAGAGGCGTGAAAAACTCAGCACCTGTGCATGTGGTGGTGGGAAACAGGCAGTGGGAAGATGGAAAGAACAGTCTACCAGCAGGTGGACGCCAGTAGGCTAACTAATAAAAACATGAATCATTTTGGCTTGAAGGTGGAAGCTTGCAACCTCTGAGTCATGATGAGCCCAACCAGCCATGAGTGCAGTGGGCCATTGCGGTGCTCTGTATGCTACTCTGAGGATTTGAACCAACAAACAAACACCTCGTCATCATTGGGTGATGATGAGGTGTCTAGGCAGAAAATAGAGTGAAAGATAACACAGATGGAGCAGGGAGTGTACACAATGATAGGGCAAGAGAGGGAAAAGTGACTTAAAGGTTTTGTGGGGATGAAAGAACTGAATAAATTCTATGGGAGGTTTGAAGGATCACACTTCAACGCATCTGAATTAGGGAACGGCTTAAGCCTGACAAGCAAGTGATTGCAGCACTCAACGTTTTAGAAAGATCAATATTAGAAAAGTAGCCAGACCTGATTAACTGGTAGTGTGGAGGGAAGAAGTGTGTTCCCAGAACCTGTAAAACCATCATCAATAGCTCCTGCTTCAAAAACGTCACAACCATGGGTTTCAAATGAATATTGTCCAGTAGCATTAACTTTTGAGAGAATGGTGTTCTCAATGACATGCAAGAAAAAAACTGGACCCACAAGAAGGAAGAGTACATGGTGCATGTAATACACTGTCATCTGAACCAAAACAAAAACATATGTATGTGCTCTGTTTGTGGACTTTCCATCTGGATTTCATAATGAAAGACCACTGTAAGACCACACAATGCAAAGGTGGTCACATAAAAAGGTCGACAGCGCAGCCATCATAAGGGTTGAGTCCTTTTTCAATGATAGATCATTGAGTGATAAATAAGATAAGTATCACCCACCATTAGCACCGACACTGGAGCCCCACAGGGGAATGTTAAATCATTAGTCTTATTTACTCATACTAATGAATGCTGGCCTGGCTCATCTGATGTCTTTAATGTTGGCTTTGCTGATGATACAGAGATTGTTGGTTTGTTAGTTGGTGTAAACACCATGAAAACTAAATAAGTTATTTTTGCGTGAGCAGGAAGACACATCAACAGATACCCAGGAAAAATTCCTGTGAGAGCCAACAGAAGGTAGCTGTGGATGAAATGTGAGGCAAACTCACACTTATCTCACGTGGGATCACAGACTGGTTTCTTAAACCTGTGATGATCACTTTATTTAAATGTCTTCCATAGTCTCCACCGGAGCACGTTAGGGATTTGGTGGAAGAGGAAATTCACATCATGGATGTGAAGCCATCAGATCTGCAGGAGCTGTGTGATGCTGTCATGTCAACATGGACCAAAATCTGTAATGAATATTTTGGGATTGCTCTGAACGAAAAAAGGGTATCCAACCCTGTACTATCAAAGTGTAGCTAATAAAGTGTCCGGTGAGTGTATTTTTAGTGTGCATTATGAGGGTGTAGTACTGTCTTTGACCAGCAGAGGCAGGCGTGGCGCTGTGGCTTTAAGCACGCTCAGAGAGCGGGGGTTGTAGCGCTGTCTGACAAACGGTGACGTCACCTCCCCGGTCACGCGCCGTTCTGTAACGTGCCAACTTGTACTCTTTGACAGCAGCGCTTCCGTTTTTAAAATACACGCTCGGTACCGTCTAAATATTCCCGAGCCGTGGTGAATTAGTAACGACATGTGCGCGTTCGCGTGTTTGTGACATAGTAAGGCTTCACTTTGTTAAGTTTCACTGCCGATTGGACCCGTTAGCCGGTTAGCCATTGCTAGGTAACGGTAGCTGTCAACAGATCAACGGCTCCAAAGCCGTTAGTCACGGCAGGTACTGAGGTGTTTGTGTGTCTATGTGTGTGTCTATGTGTGTGTCTGTTAGTTTAATTTCTGCGAGCGCAATGTGTTATAAACGGACGGTTATGTCAGCCGAACTGGGCCCAAGGCCACTGCTGGAAAATAAGGGCTGAACAGAAAGTTGTGCAGCTGTGTTTTCTTGACGTATACTTCACCGGTTAGGATGGAGAAGTCCATATGATTGAAATGATCAGTCATTATTTTTCTAATTAACCTGCAGTTGAACAGAGACGATTTATCAGTCAAGTAAAAATG
>NW_024582580.1:969187-970237 GCF_018398535.1 Haplochromis burtoni
GATGGAGAAGTCCATATGATTGAAATGATCAGTCATTATTTTTCTAATTAACCTGCAGTTGAACAGAGACGATTTATCAGTCAAGTAAAAATGTTTTATTTGTGATTTGTTAGGGTCATTTAGAGGTTTCAACCTCTGAGGTTGAAGGATTAGCTGCTCACTAAATACATACATACATATACTGGTTTACTTTATCAGGCACATTTAAAAACACTTACGTTGTGGGACTCTTGAGCTTTTATAATTTATCATCATCATCATCATTATTATTATTATTATTATTATTATTATTATTATTATTATTATTTGGCCTTTAAATGTCTGTCTGTCTGGTATAGGCGTTGCTGTATAGGGTAGAGGATGGCACTAACAATAAGACAGGAGGCAGAGCTGAAGGTGTGAGGATTTTCATTGGGACTGACCAGGATGGACAGGATTAAAAAAAGAGTACATCAGAGGGACGACTTAGGTTAAGTGGTTTAGAGACAAAGAGATGAGGCTGAGATGGTTTGGACATGTGCAGAAGAGTGATAGTGGATATACTGGCCAAATTATGTTGAATGTGGAGCTGAACAGCGGAAGACCTCAGAGAAGATTCTGAGGACAGAGAAGAAAGACATAGAAAGGGCTGATGTGACAGAGGAGGATGCTAGGGACAGGGTGAGATGGAGGCTGATTATCTGTTGTGGTGACCTCTAAAGGGAGCAGCTGAAAGAAGTCTGGTATAGGCAAAGCTTCCTGTGGTCTATTCAACATGTCACAATCCTAGGACAGGAAATGTATAATTTTATAAAACAATAAAAAGCAGCAAATCCTCCTCTTTGAGAAGCTGGAACCAAGTAATAAATAACGTAACAAAGCATTGGGTGATTTTTATTTCAAATAGTCAGGCATTGTCATAGTTTCCTTTTTTTTGGGGGGGCTCTTAAGTATTTCAGTAATGAGTACCTCAAATCAATGAGTGCCTCCCACTTGATTGCCTCAGTCAGATTTCTTTGTTTATAAACCTTAAGAATTACAATTGAAGTGCACAGGGATTTGGTGGACATT
>NW_024582580.1:970257-977760 GCF_018398535.1 Haplochromis burtoni
AATGAGTGCCTCCCACTTGATTGCCTCAGTCAGATTTCTTTGTTTATAAACCTTAAGAATTACAATTGAAGTGCACAGGGATTTGGTGGACATTGGGAATTACTATATTGGAAAAGTATTTAAACTTAGGAGATCATGACTAGAAGATGAGCATGTATTTAAATGTTGGTAAAAATTAGACATTCCTTATGATATAATATGAGGACTCAAAAATGCCTGAAAAATTAATGTAATTTAAAATGTACTCCAAGATCTTGTGACTTGGAAGATTTTCATAGCATGAGGGTAAAACTTTGAATGGCTTATTGTACCAAAACCAGTCACCTGATTCCTGTGTTGTCAGATGTGAACTTTACTCAAGTTTGACTGATTTTATAAGAAATCATCCAAACCCAGTATTTATGTTCCTTGATTGCAGGATGGAAAATTCAGAGACCAATCCTCCATCGAGGCCCCTGGCAGTGCCGGACAGAGGCATGTTGCGACCCTCCGCCCCGCTCGGTCAGATGTCAGAGTCACCCAGGGCCTCTAAGCACAGGGAGCACTCGTCCAAGTCACCAAGGAAACGACGGGATGGGAAGAGGTCGCAGCGACGGGGGGGCGATCATGAACAGCTGCTGTGGGAGATTGAGCGCCGGAGGTTGCCAGGCCAACACGAGCACTTGGAGCCCTGCAGTTCAGCAAGCGACACAGCGGAAAGTTCTCCTAAGAGGTTTGCACTGCAGGTTGCCAGCTGGTCCTTCGTGCCACTGGCACAGCTCTGCTGCTTGGGACGTGAGGTGATGTTCTCTTGACTCCACTGTCTTTCCTTCTCACAGAAGAGCCCACTTTCTACATGGACCGTATCCAGCCACTCACTTCGGACCCAAAGCCTGCATTCTTCCCAACCCAACTTCAGTCATGTAAGCATGAGGGTGCTGAATGAGTCGGACTTTGTGTGTGTTAGGACATTGACACAGATGAGTTTGTGTAACTGAATGAGATAAGATAAATTTAGAATGCTGTGATTGGATATTACCTGAGATGGGAAGGCTTACAAAGTGGGCTACAGATAGTGATCGTCACCTGATCGTAAAGAGTTTCTTTGGCCTTGATTTGTGAACACGCATACAGACAGATTTACCTGCACAATGCCTGTTATCCGCCACACAAAGAAGAAGGGAGATAAAAGGTAAAGGGACAAGGAAAAGAGCATTTTATATATTCTTGTGTTTGGAATTTGACCCCAGCCTGTACAGACATGACCTCAACGTGACCGAGTCATTCATCACGGTTAATGAATGACTCGGCTCCTTGAGAATATTGAATCATATTTATTTAATTGAGAAGACATGGTATCAGTCGGATTTACTTCATTTGATGTCTGTCAGGATCAAAAGCAGACTGACCTAAACTATCAATACAATGTGGTAAGGTTACGTTAAACTCATTTAAATATATTATATGTGATCATTTCTTCTTTTTTGTGTGTGTTTTATAACCTGCCGCGGAGAGACGGTGTTTGTAGTTTTAGATGTTTGTTTATTCACTTGTTTCTCTATGTCTGTGTCCGTGTCCCAGGCACATCCAAGACCCGGCCAGCCAGAGGCTCACCTGGAACAAACCTCCAGTGAATGTGCTCGTCATCAGGAAAATCAGAGATGAGAGCCTGGCTGAACCTTTCAAAGAGCTCTGCAGGTTTCTAGTAGAGGTACCGGACCCAGCGTTTATAGTGTCATACAGTTGATAATGTACTGCACTCCCATTTTCCACAACAATAAAACTACTGACACTGATTATGTTATTACCGTGTCTGCTGTTAAGAGTATGTTAGTCAGGCAGCGATCAGACAGTTTTCAAAGTTCATGTGTCAGCGAGATAAAAGCTTCGATGCTAGGCTGCTGAGTTAGAGCATCCCCAAAATGGCAGGTGTTTTGTGGCAGTTTGAGTTAAGGGTCTACAGGTGACCTGGGGCAAAAAGGACAAAGGCACCCGAAGCTTACTAATGTTTGTGGTCAGGGAAAGCTTGCCTGCATGGTCCAGCCCTACACAAGAGCTGCTAAAGAACAAATTAATACTGACGGATCACACAGGGCGGCGCAGACTGCTCTGAGTGCCACGAAAGAAGGTGGCCTGGTCTGATTAAATTATCTTTTATATCCAGCGGACACTACCATGTGTCTGTGTTTTACCAGGACAACAGACTGTGTTTGTTTGTTTTTCTTTCAGAGAAGACAGACTTTTTTTTTTTTTAACAACAAGTATCTCCAAAATTGGGCAACATACATAAATTAATAACAAAAAATAGGCCAGAACAAAAGTAGAGTTTGGGCTGAGTCGTCTCTTTAAAAGTGATTTCACTTCAGTTTTGTCTGTTGGCGTGTTGTAAACTTCACCCATGTACCTACTGAGAAACATGGCAAAGAACCAAGTGTACACTGACACACTTGTAGACCTTAAGAGCAACAAATAATCATAAAGAAGAATGCAGGAAAGAGTCCAGACATGTAAGTTATAGTCTGGTTTCAAGGAGTTACAACACCTTGTGACCAGATGTTTGTTTTCAAAAAACAAAAAAAACAAGCTGTACTTTGTGAAACCAGACGGTCGGTGTTGGACAGTGAATCCACATATTTGCATTCCATACAGATGCTATCACTAAGCTAGCTACATGTGTTTGGCACATGTTTAACGTTATTTTGAAAGGCTTACACTTAAGAGATGTCTGTGTGTGTTTTGGCTGTTGTTGTGCGTTTTTGTGTCAGGAGAAGCAGATGATGGTGTACGTGGAGCGCAGGGTCGCAGATGACGCCACGCTGTCGAAGGACGAGGCGTTCGGCTCAATCCGTAATCAGCTCTGCACCTTCAGAGAGGGTGAGACCCAAAGCAACACAAAACTTGACCATTAGAAGACCAGATATTTGTGTTTAGTAAAAGGTGTATTCTTTTGATGTTTATTCTTCAGTAAAAGTGTAAAAATGGCAAAGATGAAGTGTTGAATTATTGATTATGTTAGCCTAAGCGCTATTCTATTTCTACTCTTAAGATGACCACATCAGCAATGCAAAGAACTTGCTGAACTTACAGTTTTCCTTTCAGAATGATTACATATTTAAAATTATTTTCATTCATTTTTCATTATTTCCTGTGTTTCTGTTTAAAAAAAAAAAAAGGGTACTGGAGATGTGTTAAAAAAAAAAACATGTATAACAATGTGTTATTTCTATTGCATTTCATCTTCTTTTTATAGTATAACTAAATGATCTTTATTAATAAAGTCATCCTTCAAACTAAGATAAAGAGCAGCTTTGCTAAATTTTCTTTCCTGATCTGTTTTTTGTTGGGTTTATTAAATTATTGTTTCCATTAACTACATTAGCTACAGCCGAAGTAGTGTTGTCAGTGTTGGGTTTTTCTGTTTATTTGTGCTTTGCATCTTTTCGTTCCTATAGCTCTTTAGTCTCATTGTCCCTACTTCATGTAGGTTTTTATCTGAAAGACCTGCCCAGGGTGTACCCCACCTCTTGCCCTGTGACAGCTATGATAGGCTCCAGCGCTCGGATCTTATATTATAGTACTTTAAAGGATGTGTCGTTGTTTGTTGAAATAAGCGTGTTCAGTTTGAAGAGTTGCTATCAGAGAGAGGATGTTGCATGTTTAAACCACTGCTCTGTTTTCCTAGTTAATGTTGTGTTGGATCAGTACCTCACTACATATGGTGGCTGTTTCCTTGTCATTCATGTTATTGGATGCTCCCATGCAGCATTTTTTCCCACTGTGTTTTTCTATTAAAAACACTTAAACTGCCATTAATGAAATATTCTGACAATCTGTGTTGTGACTGTTATAAAGTAGTGCAAAAGGTGAAACTTTAATAAGGGATCCTGAGTATTGAGTAAATATGATGAAAGATGTTGGCAGTGTCTGATGAGGGGGAAATCTTTTAATGGCTCGTGCTTGAAGTAACATTGTTGTATTTTTTTAAGCACTTACTTTGTGTGACGTCAGGTTACGATGATATATCCGACTGCATCGATCTCATCATTTGTCTGGGTGGCGACGGGACTTTGCTTTACGCCTCTTCGCTCTTCCAGGTATTGTGATTTTTTATTATTATTTTTTTTTTCTTCTAAATGTCAGAAAACCTTATTGATGTTAGCCAAGACCTTTGTAGCGGTGACATAAAAGAAAAAAAAAGCGAGTTTTACATTTTCCACTGTTTCTATTTTAATGTAGCGTTTTTAACCCTGGTGAGTAATTTATGACTGGTGCTCCTTCATGTTACAGACTCAGAATAGCAAAATGAATCACATCAAAGACACACTGTGTTTTAGAAGTTGCCGTGTGTGTAATATTATAACAGATGTTCATTTTGCATTGTAATTGCATTATAACCATAACAAATCTTTCAGATTCCTTCTCTTCTGAATTAATGTTTGTTTAAAATATAAAAAGAAATGCTTGGACTTGAATATTTAATTACACTTTTCCTGTAGATGAGCTTTTCAAAGTATAGGTTGGCTCATTTCTATTGTTCTGAGTTGGTTTTAATTTTTACATAATGACGTGCCTTCTCTTTTCCGCAGGGAAGTGTCCCTCCAGTCATGGCATTCCACCTTGGCTCTCTGGGCTTTCTGACACCGTTCAAGTTTGAGTCATACAAGACTGAAGTAGCCAAAGTGTTTGAAGGTAAACTGCAGCTCTTTCTGGATAATAATAGTTTCATTGGAAACTTTTTACCTGATCGGACTGATCGGACTTTCAGGCAACGCAGCAATCACTCTGCGCAGTCGTCTGAAGGTGAAGGTGGTGAAGGACATGCTTCAGAGAACAGGAGAGCAGCCGTACAGCGGAGGGCCACAACAACAGCCGGAGCACAATGGACTCCTTCCTCATGGACACACCAACACTGATGCTGGCAGGGTCACCCTGCAGCTACAGGTTTGTTAAAATGGTCAGTGAGAATATCAGCTGCTGGACTGTTTACGCCCCAAAAATAAGCTTGTTGGCTTTTGTGTTCTTGTTTAGAAGCTGAGGTGGATTGTACGTCATTCTGATGATCAGATCATCAGATTAATGGTTGGACAATTCTCAAGATAAACATAAATGTTGATTACAGGCTGGAACTTGTTCATGATTTGGAAGAACAATTTTAGGAATTTAGTAGGTGGATAGAATGAGCTTTTCTGTTCTTATGAAGCACTCAGTTCCTACACCACAGGTCACATTTACCCATTCACAGTCAACCCTTATGGGGTTTCTGGTGTGAAGAAAGTGTGAAGCTGTCAAGCAACAGATGAAATTCTTGTGGCTAGCTTGAAGACAAAATGCCAAACGCATGGCTGATGCAAACTTTTATTCACGCGGTTATCAGTGCCATTAAATGATAAATTAGAATATTATAATGAGGGCAAGGGTTACAAACCTTCATTGAACGACCTAACAGTTTGATGTCAAAGAGAGTGAAAAAACAGTGTCAGGGCAGGAGAGAAGCATCTGTTAATTAGCTGATTGCTTCGTTGCGTCCCTCAGCTGTTTGTGTACTTTGGAGACAGATGCGCTGAGTTTTCAGTTTACTTTTTCACAGTCATGGCTCCTTTGAATTTATCAGGGTGTCTGTGAGTCTCAAAATGTCTTAAATATACAATTACCAGTAAAAGCCCTTAAATGTATTTCCAGTATGCTGTTTACACACTTTTATAACTCAGTGTGACTGCATCTTTAATGCTGCACTTGATAGTTTGACTAACCTTTTCAGGCAGGTTTTACCTGTGTAAAAGGCTGATAAAATACTTTATCTAACTGAACACACACTTGAAAGAAATCTTAAAACACAAAAACCACCTAAGGTTTTTGTGGGAAACCCTGAAGATGATGATGATGATAGGGTTACCAGCCAATCAGCCTGCAAAAAAACAACAGTATGTTGAAGGATTTCAAAATTAGTCTTACATTTTCAGAAGTCCTATGTATGAAAATGAATTCTTAAACAGTACTTTTGTTAAACCTTTTAAGTTAAAACTGAAAGTCTACATTCCAGTCACAACCTGATTATTTGATTTAAAATCCAGTTAACTCTCTAAAAGCCTTAGGTTTAACTTTTGTACCTGAGATCATTGAGATGCCAAGGAAAGCACCACAACCATGTTGCTGTTTCCCTGCGGGTCTCTAAAATGCAGTCCTTTTTAAATCTATCATTTGATTAATCTCTCTGATGTCCTTTAGATTCAGCAGCTGGGACCTCTTAGTTCCCAGTTAAGTTCCTGTGGTTCCATAGTTCCTGTAAATATTTGGGCTCATGGGACTGCAGTTTGGCCTCCTTGTTAATTCCCGATCACACTCCTGCACGCCATTAAGATGATGGAACCTGACTGTGTGTATGTGTGTGTAGTCTAGGGCTCAGTGAGGGATCATCAGCTTGGTTGCCATGGCAACAGTCATAATAAAGCTGCTCGGGAGAGAAATTCGGATGTTATGAATGTTTGTTAAGCCAGTTTCCAAGGATACTGTGGCGTCAACAGTGGAGTCAGTGCCGAATGGACATTTAATGATTCCTGACGTTCTCGGTTTGACACACTGTGTAACTAGCGAACACGACACACACACATAGCCTCTCTCTCTAAGCACAGCCCTCTCCTTAGTCCTCTCACCCCCCTGGAGTTTTTAGGCTCATCGATAAAAGACAGTGACGGATTGTTCTGATCCCTGAGCTTCAGTTTGACCTCACATTACATCATGTCTGCTTGCGCCCAGCAGGATGTTTGCGTTGTGCTCAGCTGACGTCAGTATATCTGCCAGACATCACAGCACGGCGCTGCAGCAGGCTGTGAGACTCACTGAAGTGTGGAACATGATTTGTTTGCAGTCAGTCTGCTTGTACTTTCTTTCTTTCTGTAATGTACTAGTTTATTGTTTTATGGAGTACACTGAGCAGATTTAAGGCTGTCTTCAGGGAACACATGGATATGTTATTCTGTGTTTTACTGCTCAATGGGTGTGGAGTTTCTTTACAATTTACATGACAACCAGTTTGTTTATTAGACCTTCATCTCCAACCAGAGGCTTCCTTTTATTAGATTTGCTTGTTTGAGTGTTTGGTGGAAAAATCAACCAGATATTTTGCTGAAATTTTAGTGCCAACTTAAAAGGACAAACTGATTTAATTTTGTTGTAAATAGCACCACCATGTGGATATTAACAGCATGACACTCTGGCTAGTTCATACAATCTTTTCTGCTGTCTCCATACAGTCCATACAGTTTCCTTGATCTGTAAAATCCCAACCATTGCTACAGTTTTATTTTTTAACTGTGTTTTAGTGATCCCGAGCTAAAGACATTTATTTGCTTTTTCATTTTACTGCACTAAATTCACATTTATAGATAACTGCTCATATTAAGTATGTGTCATTTGGTCAAAAGATGGCACTGCAGTTGCATATTTTGGGTCTTCAGTATTCGGAGAGAGAATTTATATCCTTTCTAAGAACATGGTAGAGTTCCCTAGGCCTTCTGATCTTATCCA
>NW_024582580.1:977791-1023808 GCF_018398535.1 Haplochromis burtoni
GTGTGTGTGTGTGTGTGTGTGTGTGTGTGTGTGTGTGTGTGTGTGTACGTACATGTGCAGGTGTTGAATGAGGTGGTGGTGGATCGAGGACCCTCCTCCTACCTGTCCAACGTGGACTTGTACCTTGACGGACGACTCATCACCTCAGTGCAGGGAGACGGTGGGTCTGTGCTTCTTCCAGAGCACTGATTCGGTTTCTACTAGAGCTGAAACAAAGTGTTTGTGTACAAATAAAGTCAAAGGAAAATGTTTTAAACTGCCTCCATCTCACTCTGTTCTCCAGGTTTGATCGTGTCCACACCTACAGGCAGCACGGCGTACGCGGCTGCAGCAGGAGCTTCTATGATCCATCCCAATGTCCCCGCCATCATGGTCACTCCCATTTGCCCCCACTCGCTCTCTTTCAGGCCCATCGTGGTTCCTGCTGGGGTGGAGCTCATGGTAAGGAGGAGGTTGGAAACATCTTTATTGTGTTTTGTATATATTAAATGTTCTCTCAGTGCTGACGGAAGGAAAAAACTAAATCATATTTAAATGTTGCCAAACAACAATTATGAATCTAACATAATCTATAGAAGTCCATATTGCTAGAAATCCAGCATCTTTTTCCCCCCCACACAACAGTGCGCTTTCACACCACACTAATAGCCCAAACTCACTCACTGTATTCACCTTGAGCCAGAATAACGCGAATAGAGCCATCAACACGATCTGCCAACACAGTATAAAGGATGCAGCTGCCATGAGATCAGCTACTGGTTAGTGAAGTCCCGTTTTGAAGCCTATATTTTAGTGTTTTCACCATTGCTACCTTGGCTTAAAATAAACAAAACCAAAAGATGAACAGAGGAATGGTCGCATCTGACTGTGCAGCTGTTCGCACATACGCTAATGACATGTCAGTCACAAGTCACCAGCCAATGAGTGTACTACAGATAATCCTCCTCTCTGAAACATGGTATCACCAAGATTTACAAAATAGACCTTTGGGCAAGATGATGAACCCCAAGTTGTTCTCTGATCCGACCAGAGAGTGAGTGTGTGAATCTTAGATAGGAAAAAAAGTGCTTCTATGAATGGGGGAATGAGGCATGGTTTATAAAACAAGTACAGTAGAAAAAAGCTATAAAAGAACCAGTCCATGTACTATTTAGTGGCCGCCCCCCAACCCAGCTCAGACTGTGTCTTATGGGCACAACAAATGTGCGTGTCTAACCTTACTGCACAAGAAGATCTGTTCCAAACGTGTACCACCATTCTACACAACTTAATTAGTTCTGATTGGATTTTGTCTCAACAGACTATCTTCAGCTCATTCATAAAAGTGTCGGTACATTTCATCATAGCTTTTGTCCTCGTGCATTAGTTTTTATTTAGCTATTGTTTTGTTTTTGTCAGAAGAAAAGGCCATTGATGAAATGTATTGGTCAGTGACATTAACACTGGTCTGGAGGCATCTACAAACAAACACCAGGTAACCTAACATGCAAGTCTTTGGACTGTTAGAGAAAACCCACAATCCTCCGGGTACCAGGTCAGGCGGTTCGAACGAGCAAGCTTCTTGCTGTGAGGCTGGTGGTCTGTCCATCACTTTATTACAGGCTTAAATATCTTAATTAAATTTTTACCCCACCATTGTGGAATAACTCCAGTAACCCTCTTACTTATACCAGCTCTAACAAGGGTTTGAATGAGAAATATTGGATATATTTCATAAAATTGTTCCTGTCAGCCGCTCTGAATTATAGTCACTTTGTTTTATCTGGTAACAACAGCAGTTTTTGCATTGGTGCTTTGGTTCATGGCCAGATGCTCACAAAATGAGTAACGTGCCCTTTGTTCTCATCTGTAAGTTTGTCAGTGCTGGTTAGAAAGTAAAATGGAGCTGCTCGCCTGGCTGATGTTGTTTTAACTCTAACACTGACAGTCTGTCCTCGCCTTCCTTGAAACAGATCACGTTGTCCCCTGATGCCAGGAACACTGCCTGGGTGTCGTTTGATGGCAGGAAGAGGCAGGAGATCCAGCACGGAGACTGGTAAGCACAAGTGTCGACGTCTGTAACAGATTCACTACAAATACTTTTTTCCTCAGTTTTAAGATGATTCTTCCGTCTGTTCTTCTACCCACAGTATTAAGATCACGACCTCCTGTTATCCGGTGCCATCGATCTGTTGTCACGACCTGGTGTATGACTGGTTTGAAAGTCTAGCTCAGTGTTTGCACTGGAACGTACGCAAGAGGCAGGCCCGACTCGCAGACACCTCTGACTCGTCAGACACAGAAAACTGACTGGTATTTTTGGGGTTCAAAGACATTCAGCTGAAGCTCTCTGTAGCAGCCCGGAGAGAACGAAGGGATCAGGTTTGTTCAGAGACGAACTGAGGAATCGTCTGCAACCAAATCAGCGGTGCACAGTGATCATTTGCACCCCAAGTCATCAACGCATTACAGTCCAGTGAATACACACTGTAGTTTATGTGTATCTTCCAGAAAGAAAGCATGTTTCATCTTACCCGGGAATGGAAAAAAAAAAATCTTAACAATTGCATGATGATGACCACCCGAAGCTCCTCATGAGTACTAAACAATCATCAATGATAAGTGTAAGAGTGCTAGATGTTAGCGACATAAACGTAGAGATACACTGAAAGCTGAAATGAAGCAAACATACTCTTTGTACTCAACCTTTAAATGTAAATTTGTAAATACAAGAATCTAGGATTAATTTATTTAACGTCATATTTATGTAATATCTGAATATTTTCAGGACAGGAGTTTGAAGCAAGTTTAAGAAAACAGTCGACTTAAAATGAAATTTCTATCACGGAGTAAACCAAAGACGACTGTATGTGATTGTTTTCTACTTTATGAACGTCTTGTGGAGTTCACGGCCTACTTTCTGTTCTCACCGTAAAACACTTCATGTTTCAGCTGCCTTACAAACTTCTCAGCCTGAGTTATAATGTAAGTCAGATTTCTGTGTCGCCGTTGTTATCAACAGATTGTGAAATGATTAAAAGATGTAGCAGGAGCCAAACTTAAAAATAAAGAAAAAACAAACTTTTTTCCCTTTTTTCATCTTTATGTGAACCCAAACTCTCCCTTCATCAAATCAGGTTTTTTTTAGCTCTTATGAGAAAACTAGCAGTTCTAGTTAGCCAGTAAAAATCATTCAATAAGCACATTTTCTACAATTACGTGTCATTCACTGCTGTTCCTCTGGACTGATGTTAGCACTGCTGCTGTTTTTAGATGTAAGTCTTGCCATGTTTTGCTTCACGTTTTGGTGCGCTGCACACAGTGAGCCAGGTATTTAAAATTAATTGTCAGGAAGTGGGTGAAAGCGCAGGTAAGCAAATTAATGGAAGCATGTCTCACCCCAACCGGTCGCAGCAGATGGCCGCCCCTCCCTGAGCCTGGTTCTGCCGGAGGTTTCTTCCTTTTAAAAGGGAGTTTTTCCTTTTCCACTGTCACCAAAGTGCTTGCTCATAGGGGGTCATATGATTGTTGGGTTTTTCTCTGTATCTATGAAGCGCCTTGAGGTGACTTTTGTTGTGATTTGGCGCTATATAAATAAAATTGAATGTTTGTGGCACTGAAATAGAAATTTGTTTATCTCAAAATTTTGACTTGTTCAGTAGGTAAGTTCAAATTTGGTATACCTCAAAATTTCAACTTTGTTCTGCCTGACTTTTTTTTTTTTTTTTTTAATTCAAAGGCAGAAACAAGCTTTCATACAAATCTGATGATTGGGTGAAGATTTGGTGTGGTGTGGCCAAAAACACCTTGTATTTTTTTAATGTGCTAGAGCGTGCTGGCACGTACAATCAGATTAGGTCCTTTCAGGTCTCTCTTAGAAGATTCATGGCAGGACCGAAGAAGTTTGATCCTTGGGAATGCAGTCCTTCTTTGGGTTTGGAAATTCTGGAATCTGAAAAAAAAAAAAAAAAGCCATTCTGTCCCTGATTTGTAGTGCTTACTTGCTCCAATGATACTTGACACAAAAGGTCAGGTAGTTTGAGGGATAAGTTGAGTTGGAGTCACACATTCAAACGAGTGGCCAGAGCAGGACATTGAAGAAATAATCCCACAAAAATCCCCCACTGCCCTATAATCTGTCCAGAAGTCAAAAGATCTTGAAGAGGAGAAGAGACGGGCTAAACTAAAACATTTTAAATTAATCAGTGCCTTTGCTACATGTATTGCAAATATTTGTGGGGGACGAAATGTGAGGCGTTAATTGTAGTTTAAAAAAAAATTAATTTGTTTTTGGTGGTCACAGATCTAATATTAGAAACAAAATCAGTGCTCATTGTACTTTCTATATTTTTATTGCAATGATAAGATACATATATACTTCCAGACATCCAATTTTATTAAATTATACTCCAATATTGCAGGAGACAGTCTTGAGAATGATATCAATCCAAATGTGGACAACTAGGTGATCAAAAGACACTTTTTTTTGTTTTGACCACAGATAAAACATGGAGGTTTTACAGTTTTTTTTCCACTTTCATTATTTCTCCCGGAAATGCGTGATGAGAAGCAGTAGCAGCATAGAGTAATACTACAATATACAACAGACCGATACTGTGCAACAGTCAAGAACAACTGGGAGAATCTTTTTTCCTCTGCTCTCTCTTTTGTGAAATATTTATGCCAATATTCAGAGAACAGCCACTGACACACTGGCAACTCAGGAAGGGAAAAAAAAAGACACTACCCCTTCTGGGGAAGAAAAAAAACACATAAACAAGACGACATCGTGGTCATTAGAGAGCTAAATGGAAGTACAGCAGACAAAGCAACAAACTACAAAGGCTAGAGGAGAAACTAAAAGAGTTGTAGAGAAAGCTGTGTGGATTATTTTAAAATATTACTTCATCAGAGTGTGTGGGGAACCGGCAGGTCACTGTTAGTGTTACGCAAACCTCAAGTTAATGACTGACCACTGTTTGTGAGACACATGGCACCACACAACTAACCCACCGTGTCACAAGCTCAACAGTTTTGTGGCAAATGTATTAAAAAAAAAAAAAGACAGATAAAAATGCTGATATCTAATAGACTGTTGTTACCTTTAAATAATGAGTACACTTTATGATCATATTAAAAACAAAAATAGATACTCTGGGGATTAAAGTTACACCTCCTACAGAAAAGCAGGGGCAAACTTTGATTCTTAGACTGAGTAAATGCATATATCTGATATATCAATAGAATCCATTTATAAATGATACATTTCTATTTTATATTCTGAAATAAACTTCTCGCTATGACTAAAAACAGCATCTAAGACATTTCTAGCCAGAAGATAACGTGAAGGAACAGCTTGGACCACGGTTAGTGGGACCACAGCTGCCAGCTGGATTCACAAAGCGACGCCCGCCAACTGCTGTGTGGCGGCTTGTGCGAGACGAGACGGGGACCGACATGGTTGGAGTCTAGTGCAAATGCCTTTAAACGGTTTCATTGAGACCAACAAGTCTTAGTTTAGCTGCACACTAACGACAACCGTGCTGTGCTTTTTCTCTGTGAAAGTTGTGTTGAGTTTGACAGGACAGTAACAAAACTAATTGACCCGAACGCGCCTTGCGCTCAGCTCTCCCTCTTAAAGCGTGCGTCGTCGTGAGCTGTGTTTGGCACTAGAGTTTGCGTAACATTATTATCTGGTTCTGTTTGCAGATGAATGAGCCGACTCTACCTCTCCTTGCTTTAGTTGTACAGCAAATGTTGCAATTTTTGTTTTCAGTGAAGTAGGCCCTGCATCCCAGTTGCTCACCGGGACTCATCTTTAACTAACTGTTAAAGATGAGTCCCACATTATTAAACATGAACTAGAAGTACTTCACACAGTGTGTACAGGATTGCACTATGATCATAAGCCATTAAAAAAAAAAAACAACCCAAAACTGAAAATAGCAAGTACCTCAAAGAGCTGAATGCTCTGCTGTCCAGAAGCTCTATCCAGCCACATTATAGTTGATTTGCTTATTTTTTTCTTTTGAGTAAACTACAGGTTTTGGTCCATCTGGTGAGGTTCAGGTTTCAAAGCTGACCCGCTGGTCATTTTGCTGCCTGAGAAAGCTATCAGACTCACCGCTCCTGGCACAGCTGGCTTGCTAAATTACCACAAAATGTGAGAGAACAGTGGCTTCCTGGCTTTCTCCAGAACTACCGTGGATTATACCGACAATACAGAGCTCCTATGACAAAAAGGTGGCCAAAAAACAACGTGTTTTATTTACTGGTCAGTTTAACACCGTCGTTCTTTAAACTCATACCTACTCTAGGTCTGACCTCACATACAAAACATCCAAATGAATCCATTGATGGGATATAAATAAGAGACATTGGTTTGAACTGACACAAAGAAAAAGAAAAAAGTGGAGGAGGTCTGGTCTGATGGATTCCTCAGGCAAATGTGTCCGGTGGCAGTTTCATTTATACATAAATAACATTTGGGTGGGAGGAAACGGATCCACCGTAAGGCTTCTTTTTAAACATTGTTTCCCCATTGTTGTGGGTGTTAACTTTTCAGTGTTGCGTCTATCTCGGTACTTTAGTGGAAGATCTCAACAACAAGAGATGGAACCTCTCTGCAGCCTCAGAGAGGCCGGACCAGCAGGTCCTGGGATCACAGCAGGGAGGGAGGGAAGGACAGAGAGAAGTAGAGAGTGATGGGATTGGAAGAAGTTTATGTTTGAGCAGTCTGAGGTTTAGTCTCACTCACAAACCGTTCTTTCCTTTCTTGTGTCTCTTCATCTTCCTCTTCTTCCTCCTCCTCCTCCTCCGTGTGCTGCTCCAGCTCCTCCCTGGTGATCATCTCAAAGTCGTTTCCGTTGCTGTGCTGTGAGCCTTCATCCTCTCGGCGGTCGCTGTCTGTGTCTGACTGGCGTTCCTCCGTTCCCTCCCCTTCCGCTTCCTTACCCTCCTCCCGCCCTACCTCTTTACTCTCCTCTTCATCCTCCTCCTCTTCCTCGTAGCCATCCTTCTTTTCGCTGTCCGACTTCTCGTCGCTGTCTGACTTCTGAGCCTTGGTGGAAGTGCCGCCGTCCTTCTCGTCTGACTTGTCTGTGCCCTTCTTCTCGCTGCCTCGAGGTCCCTTGTATTCATGGGTGTAGAGTGGCCTGAACGAGTCGATAAAACCAACGTCTGCTGTCAGGTTGGGCAGGAACCAGAAGTGATGGCGCCCGCCAGTCACCAGCCAGATAATGAGGAAGAGAATGCAGCGAGCTGAGGAGACAGGAACCAAGCAGTGAGATAAACTTAACACACACCTGGCATCAAAAAGTGGAGGAGAAAGAGAGACCATATTTCTCCAGAATTAGCTTCTCATCACTGGCTCCCTGTTAAAACCACAATTTAAAGTCCTTCTCCTCATACAGTCCTGAATGATCAGGCCTGATCTTATCTTAAAGACCTCACAGTATCATATTAACCTAATGAGACACTGTTCTCAGACTGCAGGCTTAAGCTGTGTCCACACTGAAAGCTGACAGCTGGTTGCTTACAGACACACCAGGCTACGGTTGCCTAGGCAACCCTATATTCTATTTACTAACAGGCTATATGACCATTTACAGTATCCTGCGCTCTCATTGGTAGTTGCCTCAATCAGTCTCCTGGAAGCTAAGAAAAGTTTATTACATACTTTAATACATACCTCACATACAAGGTCTTAAATAATCAGGCCCCATCTTATCTCAATGACCTTGTAGTACCATATCACCCTATTAGAGCACTTCGCTCTCGCTCTGCAGGCTTACTTGTTGTTCCTAGAGTATTTAAAAGTAGAATGGGAGGGAGAACCTTCAGTTTTCAGGCCCCTCTTCTGTGGAACCAGCTTCCAGTTTGGATTCGGGAGACAGACACTATCTCTACTTTCAAGATTAGGCTTAAAACTTTCCTTTTTGCTAAAGCATATAGTTAGGGCTGGACCAGGTGACCCTGAATCCTCCCTTAGTTATGCTGCAATAGACATAGGCTGCTGGGGGATTCCCATGATGCATTGAGTTTTTCCTTTCCAGTCACCTTTCTCACTCACTATGTGTTAATAGACCTCTCTGCATTGAATCATATCTGTTATTAACCTCTGTCTCTCTTCCACAGCATGTCTTTTATCCTGTCTTCCTTCTCTCACCCCAACCGGTCGCAGAAGATGGCTCCGCCCCTCCCTGAGCCTGATTCTGCCAGAGGTTTCTTCCTGTTAAAAGGGAGTTTCTCCTTCCCACTGTTGCCAAAGTGCTTGCTCATAGGGGGTCATATGATTGTTGGGTTTTTCTCTGTATCTATGAAGCGCCTTGAGGCGACTTATGTTGTGATTTGGCGCTATATAAATAAAATTGAATTGAATTGAATTGAATTATCAGGTTCCGTCCGCTTTTGGTCCCCATGGGTTATTTTGTGAATCCAATTTTAATCCTCTGCTGCAGTTTCTAAAATTAGAATGGGAGGCAGAGCCTTTAGCTTTCAGACCCCTCCGTCGGTGGAACCAGCTCCCAGTCTAGATTTGGGAGAACCTTCTACTGTTAAGATTAAACTTCAAACCTTCCTTTTTGATAAAACTTATAGTTGCTGGATCAGCTGACCCTGAACCATCCTCTACTTATCTCAGCAGAAATCCAACTTAAAATTGTTCATGTGCTGCCTTAATTTTTCATAGAATATCTTTTACATTGCAAAAGTGGAGAAAAGGGGTGGGAACTGCGGAGATTTCCCTCTGACAGATGGCACAGTTTTCACTAAATAAATACAGAACACAGTCTTCAGCTGTGGAAATGCGTCTCATCTACAACATGTATTGGCACAAATTTCATCACATCCCTGCCCGGACCAATGATTTTATTACTGTTTGCACTTACCGACAGCTAGAAGCAGGATGCTGGCCACAAAGCAGCCAGCTGCAACACTTAGATAATACACGCCAACACGCATTTCAGCTGGCCACAACGGAAACAGTGTGGCCGCTATCACCGCAATAACTGAAAGACAAAAACCAGGAAAATTCGTGTCAGATAACTCTTTCATTCTGTTTTTGATAGTCGAGGAGAAGAACTCAGCTGACTTACCAAGAATCAGACCCATCGCAAACGTCTTGAAGTGGACGGGATCATAAATCCACACGTACACCTGCAGGAGAGAGGCACGCTTTGAGTACTTCACAAGCACTTCCTGTGTAGATTTAACAATCCTGCAAACGCACTCACCTCTGTCAGGGCGCCCCAGGGCAGCTGTGGCTACAATGTAGCTTGCCATTACCGGTGTGTGAATGTGTGTGTGAATGGGTGAATGACTGAATGTAGTGTAAAGTGCTTTGGGGTCCTTAGGGACTAAGTAAAGCTCTATACAAATACAGGCCATTTACCATTTACGTACTCACCTCATTTCCATCCAGGAACAGCTGATCTTCGTGAGGCTCCAATTTAAACTTCTTCTTCACCTCTTTCTTCTTTTTGGGGGTCCCAGGACTGTCATCCTGTCCGATCAAATCAAAAGTACATTTAAAAAATATACTTTATTTGAACCGTTATAAGTTAATTTAAACTGTGGAGTTTAAATTGTCAGGGTATGTTGTTAACATTCAGCTTAGTCATGCTTTCTCTTTGCCGACATAGACCAGACACCATGTAAATATGACTTTGAACTGGGTGTCTTTCCAGGACGTCTACAGATCTGTCTCTATGCGCACTTTAAACTTTCAGAGTCAACATATCCGCCCATTTACTGTCAGGTTAGGATGATCCCATCAGCTGGGTCAAGGTAACTCGAAACAAACATGCAACTTTGGTTCCACCTGGGAACAAGCAGCTGAAGGTAAACTGTTATTATCCCAGTGAATAAGGCACATTTCATTTTGTATTCAGAGGGTCACATACACTTTTCTCTTTCTTAGTTTCAACTGCCTCGGGTTCTTTCTTCTTCTCTTTCTCCTTCTTCCCCTTTTTCTCCTCTTCTTTGCTGCTGTCACTCTTGGGCTTTTCCTTCTCCTTTTCTTTCTTGGTGTCCTTCTCTGTTTTTTTCTTCATCACCTTGAGAGCTCGGTGGAAGAACTGTTTCTTTAGAAGCCTACAAATAGAGAAAGAGGACATCAGATAATGAAGGGCTGTAAATACCAATGTGCGTAATTCACCGACAAGTAAAATGACTGGTGAGTTTACAAGAGTTGATAGCTGTGCTAGATGGAAACAAAGTTAAGTTAATAAAAAGGTTTTATATAAGCATATGGATAATCTTTTTTTTTTTATCAGTTATTCAACATTTTTTAATCATTCAAATAATTCTGTAAAAAGTTTATTCAGGTTCCAGCTTCTCAGATTTAAGTATTTGCTGGTGTTTTTAACTTTCTAACATATTAGACAAAATAAAGAAATCATCATCAATGATGAAACAAATACCGGAAATAAACACTACTTAAACTTGTTAGTCCTTTGCACTGGTATTTGTATTCACTGAGCTCTTCTTTACTGTATGGGGTTATTTCCATCTTGTTTATATGTATAGTAAGGGTTAGCTGCAACCCCACATGTTAGTCCACATGCTAGTAACTCTACTGCCTAGAAGCAAAAATATACTGTTATGTGATAAAAACCTAGCTTGTGTGGTAGGATGTGTTCCACGGGGCAGCTACCTATTGCAGTAATCCACCGCTGACTCCCTGGTGGTGAACAGAGCCTCCTCTCCCTTCTTGGCTTTGGCCCACTTGGAGTCCAGCAGACAGTCCACAGCCTTGGAGGCTAAATGAGGAGATGCAACAGACACACAGCACTGAAGGTGTACTGAAATGACAAAACACTCTGTGGACTGTTCAACGTATTAATAAACACAATACGAGACAGAGCAGTAGGCACATCAACAACAACAACATGCATCAGTGATGTGGACGGCCTTTAACATGAAATAGTACATAGATTTTTATTTTTCACACTCTTTTGCCTTAAACAGTCTTAACTTCTGCTTCCAAGCTATTGATCAACACAATATGAGGCACAGCAGGAGGTACTCGAGAAGAAGTCCAACGTAATCATCACTAAAAACTTCTAATTGCTGACTTTTTTTGGTCACTTTGGAACAGTAACTTGAAAGAAGCTGCAGATTCAGATGATAAATCCCTTTTCTATTTTTATGTTAAAAATAAGTGATGTAATTATGTTGGCTCCTGTTCATCATTTTATCTATCTATATCTATTAGGGGTGCAACGATACAAAAAATTCACGGTTCGGTTTGATACTTTGGTGTCACGGTTCGATATTTTTTCGATACAAAAAAAAAATGTTCATGTCTTTTTAATTTGTCATTTATTAAAATTATAAATATATATTTTAACTCAAAAGTACAGTTTTTGAATTTAATGTTGCTGAAACAACAAAGTAATAAAAAAATTTTTTTTATCTGATCGAGAAATCACTCATCTTTGGAAAAGAGAGTTTATTACAGAGAAATGGCTCTTTCCTATAGCTATACTATACGCTTCTTCTGGGCTATATTCTCAGCAGCATATTAAACATATCAGGTCCCCATAAGGAGAATCATGTGCTAAAGGCTGTCTAAATAACTCGGGTAAAGTTTGTAGCATGCGTACTGTTGTTTTTGTCTGCTTCTACTTGTCTTTGCACTAGGATGATGTCGGAGTAAATGTGCAGTCATATTCCTTGTGTTCCCACTAGTGCTGTCAGCGTTAATCTCGTTAAAATGACATTAACGCCACAACACGGCAAATCTCTGTTAACACTTACATTGGACTGAAGTGAACAGAAATGCATAGAGAAATGTAACAACACACAGAAATAAATAGGTAGAGTAATAAATAGAGGCAAACACAAAAAACAAGTGCAATATTAAACTGCACTGAATGTTGTGCACTGTTGTGGCCACTGAGTCCAAACCTTCCATGTGACTCTGCAGATTTTGGCCTAGTAGAAAATTAGATGACATTCAGTAATGACAGTGGCTGCTGTTTATCTTGGAATCAACATGAGCTATAGGCCACACTGTTATTTCAAACATGTTCATTTGGGCCCTGGAGCTACTGTAGCCCACAGCAAAGGTAAGAACTGGTAAGGTCATGAGATAGGAGGAAAAGCTGACCTCAGCAGTCACAACCTGCACAACCTACAACTACTGAGTCAACAGTACTTCCCAAAACTGACAAAAAGGTTCACCTGTGCTACAAAAACAAATCAAACATAAACACTGTGTGGGACAGTCAGATCTGTGAGTGAAACTGCAGCAGAAACATGTGGAAAATCTCACAGCTCTTTACCAACGTGACACACAAATACTGCAACATCCAACATGGTGCTGGTTTGTATTAATTGTGCCGGAGACTCTGCTCCATCTGTGTGTTCTGCAGACAGAGGCCACAGACTTCAGGCGAAGAACTAACCAATGAAGTAGTCGACTCGGTGGCCCATCATGTTTGTCGACTTGGTGGGGCAGTTAAACCGAAGGTACTTGGCCACCGCCTTCTCCTCCTTGGTGGGCTCGCTCACCTCCTGCAAGAGCAGAGGAAAAAAAACGTGTCACATGCAGTCTTCCCATCTGGTGAAATGAGGAATTGGCACAGAAATGCAGACAAGCGACCAAGAGGAAAACATCCTTATCCTAATTTATTGTAATTATGAATTTCACATATTTTGTGAAATTCAGCTGAGAATAGATACACTGGCATCAAATGAATCTGTTCAGTCTCCCAACTCACCGACTACGAGCCAGTAAAAGCAATGCACTCGTATATCACAAATCCTGTGATCTAGATTTCTAGCTAACAAGAAAATGTGACAATTTTATTAAAAGCAACATCGATAAATTTAATTTCCCATCTGTATTTCCCATCAAGTATGGTCAGCTCAGTTTTAGAGGTGGTGGAGGTCAGTGTCCCTCACTGTTATAGAAGTCATCATTTGAAGTTGGCTGTAGGATTCTACTTGAATAGAAATGTTCATTTTTCATACAGTAAGGTTAACTGGGCTACTGCCACCAATCGATAGACTCATCAGATGTGACAAAGTCGTATTTATCAGGACTTAAACCAACTCTGTCTGCCAGAATGACAAACCATTGATGAGAAGGTCAAACATCTGTGGCTAACATCTGTGGCTATGCTCTCTGTCCCAAGCTCATACACCAGCAGTGTGTCTGGGATCAAGCTGCACTAAAAGCTAGATTCCTTGTAATCATACTTGACAGGTAACTAAAAGCAAGGCAGAAGCTCTCTCCTCTTCTAGAGCTTCTGTCTGTTTTTAGTGCGATTTTCATAAACTGCAGAAATCTGTCAGAGCATCCAGACCCTCCTCCAACTCATCACAACATCTGCACTGTCTGCTCAGCACTGAAAAACACGCCAGTGGTACTCAGCTCTGCTTCACCCAGTCGAGTCTGCTCCGGTTCACAACATGAAGAGGAAAAGAAGCCATCAAACAAGCCTTTGTTTGGAGAAGCAGGTATCCATCACACACAGCTCAGTTACCTGAGACTGCTACACAGGAAGCCCCTGCGTCACCGTCTATATGATCTACCTGGCTTGATCACTGGAGTATCAGCCGTTCTCTGTTAACCATGTGAACTGAACCGCTCTCAGTATGTAAACACTAACTGCTAGTGTGCCACACCAAGAATAAAACACAGGCTCTTTGTGCTGTAAAGCTGTGAAACCATAAAGTCAAGAACAAAGCAGACCATCTGCGACCTGTTTTTTTTGGGTTTTTTTTAAAAACACAGGTGAGTCACACACCTCAGCTTTTTGTGGCTGCTGGTTTTGCATTAAGGGCCACATTTGTCCAGACTTCTCTTTGACTAGAGATTTGTCTTCATTGCACTGTCATCTGATTTCGAGGAAAGCCAGCCAAATGTGTCCTTTACAGGCTCCACTATGTTCTTGGTCATCCACCCTGCCTGTTCCTTTGTGCTTCTGCAGAAAATCTGGAAGGGACTGCTGATACACTCTGAGAGACCTTAAAATTGCAGCATGGCTTACAGGAGCACGTATGCACTGGGGAGTTTAAATTATTTTTAGGACAAAAGCTACGACTCTTAAGTTTCCTAAAGTTCTTTATTAGCCCGCTGCTCCGGTTTGCTGTTTTTAAAAATAATAATAAAAATAGTAAAAAGCTTTTAGCTGTTCAGCTTCTAGCCCACACCTTTGTGTCCACTAAGATGAGTCTGTGCTCTCCCCGTCTCCCTCCTCTCTCCTGTGCTGTTCTGTCTGAGCTATCCCATAATTTGTGGTTAACACTAATGAGTGAATAGGACTACTTAAATTGAGTGCAAAATTATACTGAACATGTGAACGGAGCTCAGTTGTTTCCCGACAACAATTACCTGTTCCTCTGCTGTTTTAACAGACTCACTTGGATACTAACAAACGTCTAGAAATCTAAAATAAGATATTTACTTTTGATTTTTGCAGAAGAACTAAAATGCTATTTTTTTTACCTAAACATTTTGCACAGTAGTTAAAAGCACTTTACATTTTAAGCCGTATATTTATACATTTAACAACATTAAAAACACAATGGGGATGCCATTTGAATAATTAAAAAAAGAAAAGCAATAACTACGGCATCATCTGGTTGTTGACCCACATGTGTGTGAATAATGTTTCACCAGGTAATGTATTTCATAAGTTACTCTGTAACTGGAAACTCATTTTAACCCAACACTGTAACCTTCTACGTAGCCTGACGTGCACCTCCCGAGAATTGCAACTACACGTGTGGCCGATGCATACCACAACAACTCGAATGGTGTGGAAGGTTGCAGTGTAGACATTTAAAGGGGTTTCCGGTTACTACGCAAGTTAGAAGTCTAAATCAAGTATAAGGGAGGAAACAGCACTCCAGTATACGGACATAATAGTCTTGGCTTCAGGACATTCTGACTGTTGAAAGCTGTAAAATAAAAAGCAGGCTGGCAGGCTCGTAAATGAGATAACAGGATGTGCTGTAATAGAGCTGTTGGCTGAAACACGTGGAGTGTTATCAGGTAGGATGGACCTGTTCAAGACTGTAAACTGATTCCCGTGGTCACTGATGAAAATAATCTAAGTATTAGACACATCTCACTATAATCCAATGCAGTCCACTTTCTAATCCAGGCCAGGGGGACTCCAGTTTTAGCACAGGTAGCCACACCGCTTTCTCTGCAGACACCTCTTCCAGGGCAAGGCAGCCAAGAGACTCAAGCTCTACAGTGTCCTGGATCTTCCCCTGGGGTCTCAAATCTGGCTGGACATACCCTAAAAAGCTCACTCAGGAGGTGGCCGGAGGCATCCTGCTCGAACCACCTCAGGGGGCATCCTATTGATATGGAGGAGTAGTGTGACAACCTCTAGAAAGACAAAGCTTATCTGGGAGGGGCTCGTCTTTGGAGGACACTCTTTTGTTGTTTGTATCTACAATGTCTTCTTTCAGTCATTACCCAGAACTCAAGCCATGGGTGGGGGTGTGAATGGAGAATGAACCAGCAAATCTACATCGTTGATTTCTCACGCAGCTCTTTCAGACCAATGCATCCACATTACTGCAGACGCTGCACCAATCCATCAGTCAGTCGCCTGCTCCTTACTTCTCTCCCTGGCAAATGAGTCCCAGAGGGATCTGACCCTCAAATATTTATATTACTGAGAGAAAACAGCTCACCTTAGTTCACTGCACTACTTTTTGCTGTGTCCAAGTTCTACACCGGCAGTCAGTGGAGCAGCAGCTTCTCTAACAGACTGATTCAGCTCCACTGCCATAAGGACTGATAGAGGAAGTCTTTCAGAACTTATGTAAGAGCTCTTTACATTGCAACATATTCCAACAGATTATCATATGCACTCTCATTTTAACATGCTCTCTTCCACTTTTAACATATTTAACCATATATGCTAAGCCGCTTTAAATTCAGCAGCAGTGGAAATACTTGCAGGAGGCGATGTGGTTTACGTTGCAGGACAAAAATGCTACAGCCAACCAAAGAAACAAACTGTTTTCCTCATTTATAGTTGTGAGCCTGCTTGCCAGTTCCTTTGTGAAGCAAACTGCAGGACAACAGAATTAAACTTTTCTTCTTCTTTTTTTACCTTAAAGAAATGGACCTTTTCTTTGTATGAACTTTATTTCAACTTGGACAAATCTAGTTAACATTTTTCTTTTTTTTAAATTATTAATATGACCATACAATTGTACCAAATCAAAAACAACCCTAAATAGCGATTATGCACACCTGGATCTCATGTACCTCTATCCAGTTTAGATAAGAGCCCCATTGTGTTCTTTTCAGGTGATTTTGTCCCCACCCCCGTCTGCCCATTCTCCTGTTTCCTACTGAGTAACTGTTACTGATCCCGCTAACCTACCAAGAGCTTATTATCATCTTCTGTTTGTCAATGCAAATCTTCTCCCGACCCGCCGCCTGTCCACACTGCGCAGGACCTTTCTTCCGTTTCAAAGGATTGTTTTACCTCCCCACTGCCTCAAAGTGTGGCTCAAATGGGTTTGCTGTGTTAACTTTATTATATATATATCGCAGTGAAATGACTCGTTTTAATGTTTAGGAGTTTTATAAATAAATCTGAACTGAGAAGTTTTGGTTTAGGACACGCAAAACAGACCAACAATGACCTCAGGCGTATTTCAAGTGATGCAAACGTGACCTGTAACGTCTCTAAACTGTTGCTCCTGGAGCCGATCTAATTTGCAGTCTGCTGCACAGTCAGTTATGTGGAGATGCGCTGCATAGACTCATTAATTAAGTTCCCACACGTTATGTAAACACGCTTGGTTAAAGCTGACGCAGCTTAGCCAGCCAACGTTTGCAGCCAGCCAGTTCAATCCAAGATAAAATGAAAACCGACCCCAGGAACCACTAAGCAGACACTACAACGACCTAATCGTGAAGTCTAGACAAAGACATGATGGCTACTGGGAGCGCACACAAGAACCAGCTTGGAAAGGTCGCGTTAAAATACAAATCCTATCGTTTGTTTTCGCTAGCCTGCTAACGCTAGCTACCGTTTCCATCCTCTGGCTTCATCTGGCGCCTGCTCGCAGCATCCCGCGCTGACGCTGCCGTCAACAAAGATCCAGCAGTGGGTCATAAACCGGCGCCCACTTTCACCCATGCCCCCCGACCCACAGGAACCGGGGTTTTTTTATGAATTAAATTGATGTTACCTGGATCCGCTTCTTGTGCCTCCTGCGCTCCGCCATGATCCTCCAACTCAGCTCATCCGTGCTCGAGGCTGCGCACGCGCATGGAGAACGTAGTATCGCGAGACTAGCCTAACGTTCGTTTCCCATTGATAAAATTCAAGATCTAATTTAATACATTTAATATTTGAATAATATATATTTGTAATACAGTATTAGATATAATACCGATAAGGATAATTCTATTACATAGAACTATTGTGTTTTTATTAAGAATTTGGATACAAACAATACATGGTATGACCTGCTATGATGTATGGTTTGGAGATGATGGCGCTGACAGAAAGAGACGAGTTTATTAGAATTTAGCATATCAGAGGGAAAGTCAGGTTGAACGGTTTGGACATTTGCAGAGGAGACAGTGGATAAACTGGATGGCGAATGTTGGAATTGCCAGGAAGCAAGAGACGAGGAAGATGACAGAGTAAATTCATGGATGTAGGGAAGGAGGACATGCAGAGTAATGGTGTGACAGAGGAGTTTGCTAGGGCCAGGGTGAGATGGAGGTAGATGGGCTGGTGTGAGGGTCTCTAAAGAGAGCTGCCAAAAAAGGAGAAGATAACAGAATAATGTGAATGTAGTCCCGGCAAACTGGGAAAAGTATAGTGCCCCAGAGTGGAACACAAACACTGTTGCCAGCTAAAGCTTTTTCTCTAAAGCCTTCCCATTTCCATTCACAAAAAAACAACACATGACTTTTTTCAGCTTGAAAATGATTGAGCAGATAATTGCCTTGACTGTTGCAACAGTCAAGGCAATTATCTGCTCAATCATTTTGTTGCTCAACTATTTGCATCCACCAGACAATAGATGATGGAGTTATATGATTGTATAGTCATCCAGGTCATGACTCATGAAACACTAAAGAGGTTGAATTAAAGGCAACTGTCCTTCCTGTTTGATCCTAAAAACATTTAACCTCTCATTCCAGAAGCTTCGTCAGTTCTAAAAGCTGCCTCGACACGCGAGGACATGTTTGTATGTGCTCCCCTGACTCAGTAGCTCTGGGGTGTTACAGGAGCCAGTTCTTGTTTTTAAACAAGTCATTAAAACTGAAAAAAAGAGATCAAAGAAAAAGCCCCAAAGTCCATCCATCCATCCATTCGCGTCCGCTTATCCTGTTCAGGGTCGCGGGGGGCGCTGGAGCCCATCCCAGCTGTCATAGGGCGAGAGGCGGGGTACACCCTGGACAGGTCGCCAGTCTGTCGCAGGGCCAACACACAGAGACAGACAACAGTTCGCACTCACATTCACTCCTAGTGGCAATTTGGATTAACCAATTAACCTATCCCCACTAAGTGCATGTCTTTGGACAGTGGGAGGAAGCCAGAGTACCCGGAGAGAACCCACGCAAACACGGGGAGAACATGCAAACTCCTCACAGAAAGACCCCGGCCTGATGGTGGAATTGAACTCAGGACCTTCTTGCTGTGCGGCAACAGTGCTAACCACTGTGCCACCGTGCTGCCCAAGCCCCAAAGTAACATATTAAATTAATACTCATGACGAATGTATGCAAACTTCACACAATATTCTCATTGAGCCCAACCTATTGATTCCATGTGATGACAAGAAGATGCAGATTCCTGTGTAGAAAACCCCCCACTTTATTTACAGTATAAGAAATGCAAAAAAATGTATCAAGCATCAAAATCCAGAATATTTAAATATGTCATTATTTTGTTTATAAAATATTTCCAAAATATGATTACTATGCTCTGCACGTCAGCCTACAGGAGCGTTTAGCAGCTTGCAAGAATAATTCAAGAAGCTATAATCAGACTAGCGAAGAAAAGTGATGTAGGACCTTATCAGCGTCTGATACTGTATCTTAAAATCCACATCACTTTCACTCCACTGCAGCTGCTGCTGTTAAATGTATAAAACGTTCAACAGGAACCTGAAATGTGGATCTTCAGTCCAGTTCAGCACAGTGTAAACAAATCCACCACAGCGGCAGCAGCAGCTCACCAAAGCGTGCTGTTGTACCCTGCTTTGGTTTACATTATTCCACTGGTCAGGCAGTCTCACTGCTGGCAGATGGAGGCGAGTTGTTTTCTGCGTCGTGGAGGTGGTCAGCGGATTTTATGACATCGGGATCTCTTGGACTTGCCACCATCTCCTCACTGTTGCAGTTAATGGGAGAGCCGATCTCTGATGAGCGCTCCCCGGGCTTCTCAGGGGTGGCCTGCAGTGGGGCAGTGGAGAGTGGCAGATTCATCATGTACAACATGCTACCAAGACGTCTGGACACCTGTAGAAGAAGAAGAGCAAGAGGGAAGGAGCACGTAGATGTTAATTGAAATAATTTGTGCTATAACTGAGACATTGGCGTATAAGAATGAATTAAATACAATTAGTGAATAAACTTTTTCACAGTAGACATTTTAGCTCTCATAGTAAAGAAAAAACTGGGGTTTTTAATAGGGGCTGTACTCCACTAAGGACATGTTTGGTTAAACAAACTTTACTTTATCCCTTTAATAAAGTGAGGTAACTTCAGTTCAAATCTGTGGAAGCTTGTTTCTGCAACAACAACAACTACAACGAAATGTTAGCCAAAACTCAAAATTTCAGGTTATTATCTTAAAAATTTGACTTACTGACTCAAACTTCTGAGACAATTTGAAATTTCTAGTTATTGAGTCAGAATTTTAGGATAATAGCCCAAAGCAAAAATGGTCTTTTGTCACTTGTGGAAATAAGCTTCCACACAAAGCCCATAAAACACTCATCAAGGATATTTATAAAACCTCCTCACATGGAGTTGTATAAATAAGCGGTCATGTAAATAAACCTTTATTCAAGATTTATCCTTGTACATCAGATAATCCCTTCAAATCCTGTCTTTGGTGGCTCGGGATTACATTTCTAGTCAGAATCTGTGTTTTTGTACCTGTGAGCGGATCTTAAGAGCTGGCCCCAGCTTCAGTCCCAGTGTATCCAATAAATGCTCCTCTGATAGGAGGGGCAGCGTCTCTCCATCAATCATGTGGTCCTTGAAAGTCTATTAAAAATAACCCAACATTAGAAAGTCACAACAGAATGAATTTAGAGGCAGCAACAACAAAATGTGAGGCTACTAACCTGGGCATACTCTGAACACGTGGGAATACTGTTAATAAAGTTGTACACATCATTCACTGTCCACTTCCTGATGTCTTCGGGTACCTCCTCACCATTTAGAAAGAGATTTGGTGGGCCTTTAAAGACAAAAAATGCAAGTATATTAAATAACTGGCAGCAGAACATTTCACAGTTTTAAGCACAAGTGTTATTATTTAATATTTCTTAACTCACCAGGAGGAAGAAAACCATTTCCAGGGACCGGGAACATGTAAGGGATCCCTGTTAGAGTTCCTCCAGTGGAAGGATACATGAATTTCTCCTGGAACGTCGAACATTGGCTAGATATGTCTTTATCATTTGTTCCACTGTTGGCTGCATCTGAACTCCCATCTTGGCTGTTCACGCAGGCTTTCCGGAGGCCTGGCTCCCCATCTTTGTAGTTTTTCCTGCTTCCGGTGGCCAGTTCAGGGTCTACTTTGGCCTGATGATGTGTCTTACTGGTGGCACACTCCTCTCCCATGTCCCCCTTTGGCTCAAGCTCCTTCTCCTCCCCCGATGCGGCCCCTGGGCTCTGCTCTACACTTTTATCTTCAGTCTGACCCTTCACGTTGGATACATGGCTCTCCATACTCTTGTGAACAGTTGGCCTCCGACCTGCTCTGCGCCCCCGCTCTCTGTGCAGCGTGCTTATTGCTGGATATGGGTTGGCTGACATAAGAATATTGTTGGAGTGCAGTTCATCCAGGGTGGGCCGGTGGACGAAGACATCGTGGCCGTCTGGCATGCGCTGACGACCTCTAAACATCATGGGGTTGGAAGGGTATGACATGGGATTTTCAATTCCCATCAAGCCTTTCTGGTGCGCATTCTCCAGCTCCTTCTGATGCAGGATGGCATTCATTTCCATTCTGAAAAGAAGTGCATATAAATATTTTAGACATATTTGTGCAGCAGTGGTGATGGAGCCATGATATAAAACCCTTGCTGCAGCATGGGTGGGGGGATCAAGTCTCAGTCGTATTCAGTAAAAACAGTGACGCAAAGCGTGCGGGTGGAATAATTTCTGTGAGATGATGATGGTGATGATGATATTCGGCACGTAATACCTGGCTATATTTTGCTTGTGAATGAGCTCTTGTCGCCGGGCAACAGTTTCCATGGGCTCTGAGGGTAAGAAGCCATATCCAGCTGAGGAACAGGAAGAGACAGACAATCTGTCAATGCCTATCACCGCGCATTAAAATGAGACAGGCTGTCTGGGAATTATCTCAGGCGATATTTCTGTGGCGCTCACCTGGTGCAGGGAAACCTCTTCCAGGCAGGACGTTGGCATGAGGAGGCAGAGGTGGACCGAGGTGAGGGCCCATGTGCATCTGCCTGGCTTCAGACGGGACCATCTCGGTAGGTGGAACTAACTCCCTGATAAGAGGAATAAACAAAGAAGAAAATTTATGAACTGGAAAACACTTTAAAAAGCATATATTTGTAGAATCAAAATGTGGAGGACCAAAGTGGCCAAAAACAAAGTGTGTATTACTCTATTTATGTTTCATTTTTAAAATTAATTTATTTGTATTTATGAATTACTGTTTTCATATTTATTTCCCCTTAATTATTTATTATTTTATTTTCTCTGACATTTCTTTATGCATTTCTGTTTCACATACATTTAGTTTTAACTGAGAGATTTTCAAAATGCCTCTTGAAGGAGGGGAAGAAATTAGGCACATAAATTAATGTGTACATAATCATTTTGCCAATTTTGGAACTCCATATAAAAACAGCTGGTTTGCGAGGACTATTTTAGCCTTATAAACATTTTAATTGTCCAAAAGAACAGAAAAGAGCAGCAGATTTTTTACACGGACACCTCTTGCAGCATTTTCTTCTACTCGTTTTCTTGTGGTTGCCCTTTTTCAGACAACTATTGTTGTAAGTTTAGGACAGAATTCAGCTACTGACCTCTCCATGAACCGAGGTTCGAACTGTGCGGGGACCCCCTGTAACCTCTGCTGCCCCTGGGCAAGGATCTGCGGTGCCATAGCCATCTGGTTCCTCATTATCAGCTCCTGCCTCTGCCTCAGCTCTGCAAGAAGTGAAAAAGCACCACAGGTCACCGGGAGGCCGTTTTAGCTGCTTCACCTGGCGCATGCACTGACTGTTAAAGCTGGAGCCTGCAGGTGCTACTGAGCAATCCACCAACGTGCAAACACGGCGTGAGGGAAGGTGAGGGAAAACAGGCTTGATCACCAAATACAAATACAGAACCCAAATTGCCAAATACAGAATCAACTCTGTCTATAAATAAAACCTGAAAAGTTAAATAATATTTTCTTGGTTTTTGTTGTTACGCTGTTCATCCTCCTCACCTCCAGCAGACATCCCATTGACGAGTCGGTACCAGTGCTTCTCATCCAAAGACCCCTGCTCCCCTAGCGCTGTCATCTTCCTCAGCTGCTCCCGTGGGGTCATGACACACTCACGACCTTTGACCTCCACCTGAATGCTGTTAAGAAAGAGAGCCAATTGAAGGATTTCTATAAACTAGACAGTTTACTTGACACATTGATCCTATAACGCTTTGCGTGGCAGGTAAAATAAAATCACACAAGATTATTTCGCACAGTAGCTGAAACTGAGCCAACTACAAACCCCTCAGTGCTGGGTGCATTTTTGTAATTCCCTCACATCACCATTAGAGAGCAGCAGTTCTCTATCTCACGTTGATTACTGAACATTGCAGGTAAATTCTGCCTAGTGTCTGTTATTACATACTTTATGACTGCAAAGATGCAGCAGTGATTTCAGCAGCATGTAAATATTTGTAAACGGCTTGTAAGCGACCTTTTTAACTACAGCTAAGTATAACTCTTACCTCACCTTTTCCACAGACCTGGCCTTAAGTATTAATCTTAAACCTACCTTAACGCTAATACCTCGCCGTAATGCAAATCAATCCCGAACCGTTAAATCCAAATCCTAACCCCGTACGAAGAACAAACAACTGGACGATTTCTTCTCATCTTTTCTGTCCTTGCAAATGCTGCTGGTCCTCCTGTACAGGGATAGAGGCGCACTCACATGTGCGCTCACCCCAGATACCCGCATTGTTCTCGGCTGAACCAGCAGCTTGTGCAGATAAGTGCAATCGACTTAGAGACCTCCAATTAGCCTTCCACACTGCAGAAATCCCATTACAAAATATGATACTGTAAACGACAGTAATCCAGCGCTGCTAATCCAGGGCCGGTGTGCATCTGGAGACATGAATAATGGATGCTCACCCCACAGAACCACCTCTTCATATGAGGTTTGCTGATTGAACTGATGAGCCTGCCAGTGCAGGGACATGTGTAAGCTGTGCACATGCACTTGGACATATTATTTCTGCCGTACCACCCTCCCCCTAGTCAAATGCTGCCATTAGATTTGCACCCAGGACTTGTGCATTACCCACAGTCTCTCAAGTTCCCTGTGAAGCCCATCTAATCTGACGACTTTAATCCCTCTGTTAGTTCTGCAACAGTCTGCCACCTACATCTGCTGACCTGCCCACTGTCCTCCCTACTGCCCCATCCAACCCCCGTCCCCACCTTCACAGGCCCCTGCTACCCTCAGGATCCTATTAGCTAAGTCCTGGCTATACAGCACTTTAAAGGGATGTGTTGGAGGTAATCCGCACGTTTAGAGTTTTACCCTCAGCAAACCTTGCCTGTAAGCATCCCGGACAATACACCCTAAGTGCTAAGCCTATTAGTCTCCATTAGCTCCCAGGATGTCCCCAAAACACCTTGGGGATAAATCTGGGGATGCAATCGGTTTATGTGGAGCTATGTGGCGGGAACACATGCCCCCTTCACCTCCCTCTCTGCCAATGTCACTGCAGCCATCAGCAAATAAGAAGAAATGTATTTACACGGCATTAATGTCCGTGTAAATCCCGAGTGGGCACTGAGCTCCGAGCCTCGCCTGAAGTGTCATCGCCTTTACACACAGCCAATATTTACACTTTCATCAGAAAGGAAGTAAACTGCAGAATTTATTTAAAGACTAATTGTTTTTCAGAGTGTGGATAAACACCTAACATAGTTTAAATCAGTCAACATGTCAACGAAGGAACAGAAGTCTGATTCCAATGAGCCTGTACCTAAATACAGGTTCACTCTCAGCAGCAACACCTGTGTTTACCTGCGATCCAGTTTTTAAACAGCTGCACAGATAAATACGGTGTGACGAAGATCTAAAATTCCTTAAAACTAATAATAGTTTTTTTTATTGCAAATTTAAATATCTCCTGGTAAATGGGGAAATATTCATTATTATCTTAAACATCAGCATCATTATCACAGTAAGCACTTTTCCTCATTTAAGTCAATTTATTACTTCAACTCACATTTCTGCACACACAGCATGTGACACCCTGTCTCCTTCAGTTTAACAGATTAATTCACATCAAGCATCATAAACAGAAAATGTACTTTAGGTACCTAAATGTACCTGAAGTGTGTGAGGTTTGCTGTTGATATAACATTTTAAATGTGGGTTCAGCCTGTGCACCGACTATGCACAACTTCCTGTTGTGCATTTGCACTTTCTTTCTTTTCTTTCTTTCCTTTTGAGCTGACGTATAAATAAGTCTGCAGGATTCTCAGCAGAACAGCACAAAGTGTTTTTAAACAGTGAGTCTGATATTTACTGAAATTAATGCTTTGCTCTTTAAATGTGATGCATCAGAGGCAGAAACTGGAGTGTCTGTGAACTTGAGCCATTTAGAGGAATCCTTTATAAGGCCTGTTGGAAACAGCTAACACTCTGATCACGTTAAGTCTCTTAAGTGAATTCGTAGCCTGAGACTGAGTTTACTGCAGTAACAAATCTTCAAAACTGGCTTCTTTTGAAGTGAGACATGCAAATTTGAAGTGGTTGCAGTGTTTTTCTAAGTGAAACTTTAGTCAAAGGTGAGCTACGGAAACTCTTGTCATATTTCCTTGACAAGCAGAGGCCACACCGCAGCTGCCAAATCCGGGGATTGGACTCCTTGGATTTACTGTTGCCTGGTTAATCTCATTACAAGCATGAATTAAAGGGAAAAATTGCTGACAACTTAGATGGAGCCCTGAGGAGGTCATATCAGACAAGACAGAAGTATTGTCTAGCCTTTCCTAATCCCCTCACAAAACACACATGAGCTAAAGCCATGCAAATACTGTCAGTTGCATGAAGCAGATTAGATTTCGTGACAATAAGTGCCGAGTTGCAGATATCACTAGTTTAAGAAATGCTTGTGGTCATAAACTTACATGACAACGTGTTGATTGAAAGGATGAGTATTAATTTATATGTGCAAATGCAAAAAATATGCAAGAAGCCAATCTGGAAATACTCAGTGAGCGCTATATGCAAAATCTGGGCTAGTTATCATGTTAATTATTTGGATTTCAAGGTTGTCCTTTAATCGTATTGGCCTCTAGATTATCCACATACGGGGAAAAAATGATGCATGGCAATATTTAGCATATTTAATATTTCGTTTTGTATTTTTTGTGGGTTTTGTGGGTAACAGTAGCTTTACTCATATATGACACTTTTACAAAATGCATTGACAGAAAAGCAAAAGCAGAACGGCAAATTCCAATAGAAAGCTGGACATTAAAAACAGGATAAAACTAAACATAAGACAGGACGTCCTATAACATCACTGAGTTTGTGACAATTAAAGACATAAAACTGTTAGATGGGAACGTACAGAGAAAATCAATGAGTGTAAAATACTGAAAGAGGATGTTTTCATCCACCTACCTTTAGGTTCACACTGCTGAGCAGAGATTGAAGATGCTGGTGTCTCAATTCCAGAAAAATGAAAAAGCCAATAAACTAAAATCAAGTTAAAAATGTTTCCCAAAAAGTTTTTGGCGAGCTCACAGATCTTCGTCTTTCCCTCTTTCACGTCCAACTAAATGGCCTCCTTAGATTTCTGGCCAAGTGGTTTGAGTTCAGTCTGCTGCCAGCTAACTGCCTTAACTAAAAAAGACCTGTTAAATACTGATTCATTTCATCTCCATTAGCTGGCCTTATCTCCTGTTTTAAGCCCTCCCTGCCCTGACATCACTATGATCTCCCATCCAACTGCTTGCTGCACCTTGCAACTGATGTGTAATTACTGAAGCAGCACTGGCCCTAAGCATGGAGTGCTAAACCTCTTTCAACGTTCACCTCACTAATCCCTTGTTAGCACTTTAGGCCATAGTTAAGACACCTAAATGCTTAGCTTCCTTTTCCAGTAGTTAAGTGACCAACCCGTCCTTAGCTGCTCTGTGGCCACCTGCAGGGAAACTGCATGGCGCAGGTTGCAGACCTCCTACTGCTCTAGTTTTTGTTGTTTGTTCACATGTCTAGTTTGAATGTCAGAAGTATTGCTCTCCACAGGGTGCCAAAGGGCTGACCCAAACATGCTTGGTGGTAATTTGGCAGAAATCCGACTAAATGTTGGCCAGATCATCCTCTCAGACCTCTTAATCTGACAGTTTGTGCTCACCAGCCGCTTACAGCATAGAGCTGCACTTCTAGGAATGATGTTTTCCTTAATGCCTGGGGTTTGTGGGGGGTGGAGGGACACAGGTGGTGGGTTGGTAGGACATTTTAAATGGAGTGGGACAGTCTGGTGCTTCTGTATCTCTTTGCAAGGAAGCAATGAGCCTCCAGAGAGCTGAGCACTCTGACTGCTCATCATATACATGCCAAATACATCAGTTAAAGGAAAAAAGGGAAAAGTAGAGACTTTTAACTATTTATTTTTATATACAGTGGACCAAAAATGTTAGAATCCACCACCAATGAGATGTTACTAATGTGTTAGGTTTTTATTTTTTAATGTAAACTCACATTTAACAGTGCTAAATCAACCAAATTCCCATGCAATACTGCAGAGGTCACATCATCAGTGTAAGTGCTTCTCAGCAGTGATTGCACTGCACTATAAAGCCTGATTGTAACTGCATTACAAGTTTTTAAAAAATACAATTTAAGTGATTTAACATCAGTTTAACATGTGACAATTCTTCATTTTCCTTGAAAAGGAAGGTTTCTTCCAGAGAATTTCATCCTACCATAGGTGTGACCAACAATCTCAGCCGTGGGCAAAAGATGGCACCCAGTTTTATTTACATGGTGCATCAGTGGTTCTGTGTCACTCCACAACAGCAGTACTAATTAGTATAACACTCAAACTGCACATAACACTTCTTCTGTGGAGTTTGCATGTTCTCCCTGTGCCTGCATGGGCACCAGGAGAACCCTGTGGGTACTCTAGCTATCTCCTAGAGTCCAAAGATATGCATGTTACATCAGCTGATTAGTAGGTGTAAATGTGAGCATGCATAATTATCTGAGTATCGTTATCGGAGCTCTGCGATAGACTCGTGAACCTGTCCTGGGTGTATCACACCTTTCTTTCAGGGTTAGCCAGAGTTCTCAGGGCTGTCTTTAAACTTTTTTATTTGCTTTAAATACTATAACATGGACTAGCCCAGGGTTGGGCAATCTCAGTCCACGAGGGCCGGTGTCCCTGCAGGTTTTAGATGTGTCCTCGAACCAACACAGCTGATTTAAATGGCTAAATTAGCTCCGGCTGTGTCCCAATTAAGAGACTGCACGCGCACCACGCGTACTACGTACGGTGCGTACTATAAGTACGAGAAGTGCGGAAGTGAGAGGCTTGTGAAATGGGACGGTATAGGCTTCGTCGCGCTGTTCAGGTTGCCTAGCAACCATGATACTAACCGCGAGACACGTTACATACAGCTTTGTTTGACAGAAATGAAGGAGAAAAATGTTTTGTTGGTCATTCATTTTTGTCATGACATCACTTTAGTTGAGTATCTGAGGCTGAGACCACGGGACTGTAAAACATGATTGTTGGGCTTCATTTCTGTGCTGAACAGTCATTTAAGATTAGTTAGTAAATAACAATTAGTTAATGTTGTTCATGAGACTAAAGTCAACTCACTGTGGCAATGTAAATATAATATGGCCAATATTATAGTATTGTCAGATTATTGTGATATATATATTGTAGCGACCGTGGGTTAGTGGAGCTAAACTGGCTAAACTGCTCACTAGCTAAAACGGCTAGCAGGGCGCTAGCAGCTATCGCTAAACTTTACAGCGAATGGAGAGCGCTCGTGCCTCATACACCGCACGACCCCGAGCGTCTCAGCAGCAGACTGGTAATTCCCGAATAATCCAGCAGGAGGCAGTAGTGGTTCACACCAGGCATTTATTCACCATCTTTTTCAACAACAACGTAACACTGCTGACACCGAACCCCTATCACGCTCCCACCACATAGAGTCGCGGTGTCAGCCAACCATGCCAATTCAACCCACTCCACAGAACACACATCAACTTCACTGTGGCTTACATTAACATAACACTAACACAACATGCAAATCAAACACATAGGAACTAGCAGAACGATAGAAAACACAGAGACAACACAATACCCAGAATGCACCTGGCTAACAACCCCAGCCAGGTCATTACACAGCCCCCTCCCAAAAAGGTTTAGTGTCCCCACAACCTTAACTGTCCACACTGTAGTCCAGCAAATGTCCGGGCCGGCGTCGAGTACGCTTCGGCCTCGACTGGGAATCCATGGCGCCCCCATCCGGGCCGGGCGTAGGGGGCGAGGAGTCCCCAGGCTGCACACCAGCCTGCGGGTTGGGGGCAAGCGGATGGTATGGCGCCAGCCGGTCCTTGTGTAGCACCACCCGCCTTCCCCGCCCCGGCATCCGGACTCTGAAGACCACCTCCGACAGCTGTTCCAGGATCTCGCCCGGGCCTTGCCAATGGCTCATGAGCTTGGGGGTCAACCCCCGCTTCCTCTGGGGGCAGAACACCCAGACCCGATCCCCGGCCCCCAGCATAGGACCGTGCGCACGGGTATCATACGCCCGTTTCTGGCGGGCCCCGGCTGCCTCCAATGTCCGTCTTGCCAGTTGATGCACCGTGTGCAACCGCTCCCTGAGCCGCCGGAAGTAATCCATCTCAGGACCACCAGCAATCTCTGGCTCAGGGGGCGCCCCGAACACCAAGTCCACCGGAGTTCGGAGCTCCCTCCCGAACATCAACGCTGCAGGAGTACATTGACTTGACTCCTGCACTGCTGTTCGATACGCCCACAAAACAAGGGGCAGGTGTTGGTCCCAGTCCCTCTGATGTTGGCTGGTCAGGATGGCCAGCTGGGTGGCCAGCGTGCGGTTGAACCGCTCAACCAGACCATCGCTCTGAGGATGGAGGGGGGTGGTCCTCGTTTTTCTCACCCCCAGTCTCCGACACACTTCTCCCAGCACCTGGCTCTCAAAATTCCTCCCTTGGTCGCTATGGAGCTCCTCCGGTACACCAAACCGCGTGAACATCTCATCCACCAGAGTCCGCGCCGTCGTCACCGCGCTCTGATCCGGCACCGCGTACGCCTCTGGCCACTTTGAGAAATAATCCATCGCGACCAGGACGTACCGGTTGCCGGCATCAGTAACAGGGAACGGACCCAGGATGTCCACTCCGATCCGCTCCATTGGCGCCCCAACCAGGTATTGCTGCAACGGGGCATGGGAGCGCTGGCTGGGACCTTTCTGCGCCGTGCAGTCGTCACAGCAGTGAACATGGATCTCCACGTCCTGACGACACCCCGGCCAGTAGAACCGCCGCCTCAGCCGTCGCACCGTCTTGCCATTCCCAAAATGGCCAGTACCTGCGGCCCCATGAACCCAGCGGAGGACCTCAGGCCGCAAGGCCCGGGGAACCAGGAGCTGGAGTATGTCGCCTCCACCGTCTGGTGCTCGCCACCGCCGGTAGATTACGCCCCCATGGAGCTCCAGGCTGTTCCACTGGGAGTACAGTGACTTTGTCTCGGGCCCCTGGGAAGACACGGCGGACCAGTCTGGCCGTGTCCCTGCCTCCATCCAGTCCCTCACCATCCCCAGCGCCGGATCGCTCACCTGGTGTTGCTGTAGTTCCGCCGTGGTGAAAGGTTCCTGCCCTTCATCTGCACCCTCAGGTTCTGCTGCTGCCGATGTCGGACCCCGGTCCAGCTCTTCCAGGCGCCTGCAGTACCGGCACTCATCTGCAGAACAGGGGCGCCTGGACAGGGCGTCAGCGTTGGCGTGCTGCCGTCCTGGGCGGTGCTGGGCCTCAAAGTCGTACTCTTGTAGTATTTCCAGCCACCGGGCCACCTGCCCCTCCGGCTGGCGAAAGTTCAGCATCCAGGTTAGGCTGGCGTGGTCTGTCCTGAGCAGGAACTTAGTGCCCAGGAGGTAAGGTCGGAAATGACGAACCGCCAGGACCACAGCCAACAGTTCACGCCGGGTAACACAGTAATTCCTCTCGGCCCGGTTGAGGCTGCAGCTGTAGTATGCCACCACTCGCTCCTCAGCCTCTCCCCTCTGGGAGAGCACCGCTCCAACCCCCACGTTGCTGGCGTCAGTGTCCAAAAGGAAAGGCTGGCTGGGGTCAGGATACGCCAAGACCGGGGCACTCACCAGGGCAGCTTTCAGCTGCTCGAAGGCCGTTGCACAGTCCCCTGTCCAAGCAAACCGCTGACCCTTGTTTGTCAACTGATGCAAGGGGCTAGCGACGGTGGCAAAGTCTTTTACAAACCTCCTATAATAGGAGGCCAGCCCCAGGAAGCTTCGTAGCTCGGCGACGTTCGATGGGGGAGGCCAGTCCCCCACAGCAACCACCTTCTCGGGGTCAGTAGCCACCCCCTTTTCGCTCACCATATGTCCCAGGAACTTCACCTGGCGAGCAAGAAGGTTGCACTTGGCCGGGTTCAGCTTTAGTCCGGCCCCGCGGATGGCAGTCAGAACTTCTCGTAGGTTAGCCACGGCCTGTTCAAAGTCCTTAGCATGAGTCAGCAAGTCATCCAAATAGACCACGCAGCGGGCACGGGGGATGTCTTTGAGGACCCTTTCCATTAACCTTTCGAACGTGGCTGGTGCATTGCATAGTCCAAAAGGCATCACCTTAAACTGCCACAGTCCTTGCCCTATGGTGAACGCAGTCTTGGGCCGTGCCTCGGCAGCGAGCTCCACCTGCCAGTACCCACTGCGGAGGTCTAGCGAGCTGAACCAACTGGACCCTGCGATGTAATCCAGTGCGTCATCGATGCGAGGTAACGGGTAGGAGTCCTTGCGGGTGACCGCGTTCAGACGCCTGTAGTCCACACAAGGGCGCCACCCCCCTGTCTTCTTCCGCACCATAACCACAGGTGCGGCCCATGGACTATCCGAGGGTTCAATGACGCCATTAGCTGCCATCTCTTTTATCAGTTCCTCGGCAGCTTGGCGTTTGGCGAGGGGCAGGCGGTGGGGCCGCAGCCGGATTGGAGCAGCTGCTCCAGTGTCTATAGTGTGCTGCACCAGGCCCGTCCTTGTGCAGTCCTCTTCCCTGGCGGCAAAAGTGTCCATAAACTCTGCCAAGAGGCTCTGCAGCTGCCGCTGCTGTGTCGCACTGAGGTGTACCCCACTCCGCCGCCCAAGCTCCTCTACTGCTGCTACAGTCTCAGGTGACGGGGAGACTGCCGAGCTAGGCGGCGACTCTGGCTGCGGGATGTTGGCCCTGCTTAGGTTCGCCCCCTGGGTCCTCTTCCGCACCCTTGCCGCCCTCGGCCCCTGGCTGTGGCATGGAGCTGTGGGGCGCGAAGGCTTTGGGGGTGCTGGTGGGGTGGGGGTCTGTCCCTGGCTACCGCGGCCCACTTGGAGTTGCACGGTCTCAGCACCCAGGTGGATGGCAACTCCCGGCACATCGACCCGTGCCCCCCAGTGGGCCAGCAAGTCCAGTCCAACAATGCACTCGTCTGTTATGTCGGCAAGCCAGAACTCATGGTTCACACTGTTCGTTCCCACCACCACCTGCAGAGTCTTTTTCCCCGGCATCACAGTCTTTTCTCCCGTGACAGTGTACAATGCTGTGTGGGTAGGGGTCCAGTCTCTCGGCAATGAGCCGCCCGTCTCCGGAAGCACCCCCCTCCGCAGCAAGCAGATGGTGGACCCCGTGTCTACCAGGGCCCGGCAAGACCGTCCATCAATTGTACAGTCCAGGTACAGTCCACGGGTGGACCCACAGCGGCCCACCACGGGATGAGCGTCACGGAGAGGGTTTAATGATTGGGGTGGGGGTTCCCTCACTGTCCCACCCCGTGGCCGTTTCCCGTCGGTGATGTCACTCGGCTCCGAGGACTAGGTGCGGGACAGTTCCGGGCGAGGTGACCGGGTTCCCCGCACCGATAACAGCAGTCCGTCCGGCGCCTCCGACGGGGAACTGCCTCTGATTGGGCTCGTCTGGCCTCCTCCTCTTCATCCGACTGGGACGCGCTCATCTCTCGCTCGACCACCCTGACCGATCGTCGGGTCACTGGCTCGCCCCGCAGCACCTCCTCAGCCCGCTCTGCCTCCCTCAATGCCTCCTCCAGGTCTCGGGGGGATGACAGCCGGACATGCTGTCGCAGCCTCTCCGGTGTGAGGCCCCTCAGGAAGGCGTGGAGACCCAGCTCCTCTCGTGCCGCTCCTGGGAATGTCGGATAGCCCCGTCGGGCATAGAGGCGGACGTCCGCAGCAAAGGACCCCAGGCTCTCTCCCTCGCGTCGGCGTCGGCGAGTCAGCTCCTCCCTGCTCTGTTCGGCTGGTGGTCTCTGTCCAAACCGTCTGTCGAGCGCCGTGGTTAGAGCCTGGAGGTCGCGCTGCTCCTCTGGGGGCAGGTCCAGTAGAACCTGGAGCGCCGGGCCCTCCAGTGCAAGCGCCAGGTGGGTGGCAGTCTCTTCTTGACCCCACCCGTTGTGAGTGGCAGCCAGCGTGACTTGGGCCAGGTACGGCTCCAGCTGCGTCGCCCCAGTGTAGTGCTGTAGCTTAGCAGCCGTCCTGCCAGGAAGCGGTGGTGCGGCCCCAGGACCCCCCTCCCGTCGCAGGGGGAGGCTGTTCCGGGGCGCGCTGCGGCCCTCTGGCCGCCCCAGCTCGGGTCTTCTCCGCTGGGTCTCGGCAGCCATGCTTTCCAAAAGCGAGCAGTTGTCTCGGATTACACGCTCTAATTCGCCTATGGTCGGCTCCATAGTGTCTGCTAGACACTCAGAATCCCACTTCTGACACCAATTGTAACGACCGTGGGTTAGTGGAGCTAAACTGGCTAAACTGCTCACTAGCTAAAACGGCTAGCAGGGCGCTAGCAGCTATCGCTAAACTTTACAGCGAATGGAGAGCGCTCGTGCCTCATACACCGCACGACCCCGAGCGTCTCAGCAGCAGACTGGTAATTCCCGAATAATCCAGCAGGAGGCAGTAGTGGTTCACACCAGGCATTTATTCACCATCTTTTTCAACAACAACGTAACACTGCTGACACCGAACCCCTATCACGCTCCCACCACATAGAGTCGCGGTGTCAGCCAACCATGCCAATTCAACCCACTCCACAGAACACACATCAACTTCACTGTGGCTTACATTAACATAACACTAACACAACATGCAAATCAAACACATAGGAACTAGCAGAACGATAGAAAACACAGAGACAACACAATACCCAGAATGCACCTGGCTAACAACCCCAGCCAGGTCATTACAATATATTATATACATATATACATCATTTCCCAATATCAAGCGTGGTCCGGTGCACGCTTCGTGGTCCCATATATCCCACAATTCATAGCGCGGCGGTGGGTGTGGATAATTTTGCCGCAAAATACGGCAGAAGGGAGCGGCTGAAGAGGTTGTTTTTTTTTTCCAAACTTTATTGAAATCATAAAGCGAACAGTCAGTCATTCCAGTTCAGTTTGTACAGTAGACATACAAGGCAAATAAGAGTAACAATATACAGTACAATGAAATAAGAAGGATAAATAAATAAAGGATAAAAAAAAGAAAAAAGGGGGGAATGTGACAGACTTCATAACAACTTTGTACTTGAAAGTTGTGACAGCTCATTCGTTAAACATTTCTGAATGAATTTCAATCAATGATAAACCTTTTTTATTGGAAGTTAATTTAAGAGAGTTTAAGTAATATTCAATTTCAATCAAAAACAAATTAAATGATGGGGTTGAGTTTTGAAATTTACATTTATGTATTTGGAATTTCCCTAATAAGATGGAGCGGCCGAAGAGTGAACTGTCAAAAGTACTGAATATGACGTCACTTATTTATGTGCGAATGTTTAATAATTAAAGTCAGTCATATATCCACAAACATACTCTTGTCTCTCTCTCTCTCTCTCTCTCTCTCTCTCTCTCTCTCTCTCCTCTCTTCTTCTCATATATATATATATATAATGAATATATATACTATAATATTGGCCATATTATATTTACATTGCCACAGTGAGATGACTTTAGTCTCATGAACAACATTAACTAATTGTTATTTACTAACTAATCTTAAATGACTGTTCAGCACAGAAATGAAGCCCAACAATCATGTTTTACAGTCCCGTGGTCTCAGCCTCAGATACTCAACTAAAAGTGATGTCATGACAAAAATGAATGACCAACAAAACATTTTTCTCCTTCATTTCTGTCAAACAAAGCTGTATGTAACGTGTCTCGCGGTTAGTATCATGGTTGCTAGGCAACCTGAACAGCGCGACGAAGCGTATACCGTCCCATTTCACAAGCCTCTCACTTCCGCACTTCTCGTACTTATAGTACGCACCGTACGTAGTACGCGTAGTGCGCGTGCAGTCTCTTAATTGGGACACAGCCGTTGTCTTCAGACTTCAGATATCCATATCTATATTAGTAGTAGTATTTATGTTGCCTGTCTCGTAGACCTGGGTCCTCTGCAGGTGTGTGTTAAACCCACTGGATTATGATTTACTACCTGTTTTTTTATTTATTTATTTATTTATTTTTATTGTTTTGCTGCTTTGTACAGCACTTTGTCAAACCCTGCTGTTTTTTAAAAGTACCATATAAATACAATTAGATTCAATAAAATATTTAAAAAATAAGAAAATGCAACATATTATGTTATACATCATTTTAGGTGATAAAATACACTAAACTAAGAGTATCAGATGAACCAGCTGAAGTAACATTATTTAGTATTCCTATGTTTTTTTTTAATTGGGTCAGCATATTTCTAGTGTGTTTAAGCAGTGATTTGGGAGACAACTAAGTTCTTTTTTTTTAATAAAAACAAGAGCATTAATAAAGTACTTAAGAATTAAGAGAACAAAGCATTAGGACATCTAAACCGCTAATTTAGGAATCTCCTGGGGTAAGCTTTTTATAAGGGATTTCTGTCCAAGTTGCTTGCACCTAGTATTATGGAGTCACAGTGAGGCAAAGGGATCAGAGCAGGTTTAACCTCAAGAAACGGGTCTGGCTATAAATTCACTGGGTCAGTACAGACACCATCCATCTTCTAATTACAGCAACAATCTGGTGTCCGGATCACCCGCCTTTCCTGTCTTCTTCTCCACACCAAATGACGACTGTACTGAAGCCGTAATCCCTCTAAGTTGGAAGCATTACGTCTTTTGTGGCTGGTGGAAATCTTGTTTAGGTCTTGATTACTGTGAGATATAGTAGGATTCTTCAGGATCAAGATTCCCTGAAATAACAGTTTGTGTTGGAGTTCCTGAACAAAAACTGTGAAGATGTGCTGATTTTATACATTTGAACTTAAACAATGAATCCAAAAAAGATATTGTTATGTGTCCGACTGGAGGAAACATTGAAAAAGGTTTCAATTATTTTAGCATATCTGGAGGTTAGAGTTAGTTTTGTGTGTGACACATCAGGTATGTTGTGTCAAGGCTATCCGCAAAAATAGGTCTCTTCACATGTACACCAGAAAACTGTGTTGTTCTGCAATGACAAATTAGATGAAGTTAAAAAAAATCGGCAAATTTAATAAAAAAAAATGAAAACCGATTCATGGTATTGTGTTAATAGAACCTGACAAATAACAGATTTCTAAGACTGAAACCAACACCGATATTTAACAATTTAATATATTGGCCATTTTTATTTCTTTCAGAGATCCGAAACATAAAACGATTTCCATAAAATTTGTCATATGCAATTATCCCACGTGGCTGATTTTTTCCTCTGAAAAAGTTTTAGCAGTTAAGATGTATTTATGAATATTTTTGTTTTTATTGAATTGAAAAAAGGTTTTGTAGTATACAATAATGATGAATGATGACTTGTTATCATTAAGTTATGATTAATCAGTAAGAGCACCTGCTGTTTTCAGACAATCCTTTGCAGCCCTCTTATCTCCTCTGCACACCAGTTCCAGCCACTAGATGGGGCACACACAAGCAAAGGAAGCCATCTTATATTATACATAATCACCTTTGGTTCCCATTATATTTTTCTTTAACTGTTATTCAACAGTCAAGTTCTGCATACTTATCTAACTTTCACACGAAACTAATCTCTTTCTGTCTGAGGCCCCAATTCTGGAGTAGTTGAGAATGGGACCAGATGTTGAGCATCTCATACCTGCTTCCTCAAAATAACCTCACATGCTAATGGCAAGGCGGGGCTGATCACGGCAGGTGTATAAACATTGAATGAAAACACAGAGAGTCACTACTACCCAGTAAAACAGGCAAGTGAGTAACACCCGCATGTACCCCCTGTTCTTTATGCTTTATCTTTAAAAGCTGACAAACTTTTTTCATTGTTCTTTACAGGTTGTGGAGAAAAATGAATGCCATCCAGGTGATTTCCCTCACTTGGCTGTCCATTGTGGCAGCCGGTGCTCAGTCTATAAAACCAGGAAGATGTCCCGTGCCTGCCGTTCAGGAGAAATTTGATGCTGCAAGGGTGAATACCAAACTCCTCACTCTGAGCTGTATTTTAATTTATCTTCATTAAGGTAAACTGGGATGTCCAGTGTGCACATCTGCCTCACAAACAAAACCAATTCAACTCCCTCTACAGTATCTTGGTAAATGGCATGAGATCCAGAGACTGTCGAACAGCTTCCAGAAGGGCCAGTGCAGCACTGCCACCTACAGCCTGCAAAGCCCAGGAGTCGTTGGTGTCCTCAACAAGGAGCTGCTGTGAGTACTTCAGTGCCTGAGAGCACTTTGGATAACATCCGTTATCCGAAAAATGTTTGTACAAGTCAGAGTCTTTGTCCTGCACCATTTCTCTGGAATACATGTAAAAGATAAAGATATGGATATATCCATGGTGCTGTGTGTGGTGCTGGAAGGGCAGACAGATTTGTGTCCTCTCAGTCCTGCTCTTCAGTCTCTTCTTGGATTTAAAATATCATTCACAATAAATGGTTATTCCTCAAACCTTAGACTGCATCTGAAAAATGTTTTAGGTGAGACACAGTTTAGGTTTTACCATAATGTATAACCAGTAAATGAATAAGTCTATAGAGAAGATGGATTCATCCTAAAATGAATCCAATCCATAAAAGTTTACCACTCAAGCTCAGTTTAAATGACTCAGTGCAGTCAGTGGTGCTTAATCGAGCCTTCTGCTAACACTTTTTTTTTCAGTGTTAGCAAATGAACTTAATAAAGGACCCCCCCCCCCACCCCCCCAGCCTTGTCTGATTGTTAATGGCTGTGGTGTTCTCTGACTACCAGCCCACCCTTTAAGGAAATGACAAATCACCTGCTGACTTGAGACCTGAGAACTTGAATTTTACATGTACAATCAAATAATACTAAATAAAATGAAAAATGAAAAGTACTTTTGAAGAGTAAATATGTTGTATGTTGCTTTGACTCTGAACAGTCTGAATATAAAAAGTATTTTTCTAACTTTTAACTGTTTATCTGCTTAAGTCCTGACGGTACCATTGACAGCATCAACGGCACTGCCAAGGCCGCAAGTTCATCTGAGCCTGCCAAGCTGCTGGTCACCTTCTTTGAGAGTATGGACCCTTGTTTTTTGTTTTTACACACATATTAAACATTTTAAACTGGATTGTACAAAAATCCCTTTTACACACCTTCAGACACCCCTCCTTCCCCGTACTGGGTTCTGTCCACCGACTACGACAACTTCGCCCTGGTCTACAGCTGTACTGAAATCGAATCGTTACATGGGGAGTTCATCTGGATCCTGAGCAGAAATCCCAGCCTTCCTAAGGAGACCCTGGAGGAGCTGCAGAGCATCCTGTCATCTTTTGGAGCCAGTGTGGAGAAGCTGCTTGACACCAATCAGGACAGAGATTACTGCAGAGTCATGCACGAGTAAACATGTGCTGTGGTTATCACTGAATGTCTCCATGATAGGTCAATGCATAAAAAATAAAATTAAAAAAATTGGGCCTACTGTCAGATATAATACAAGATTAGTTAATATGCTAATATAATGTCTGCTTGAACTCTTTGGTCAATATTTATATTGTTGCACCAATAAAAGTGGACCATTCTCACTGCATTCCTTTTGTTTACTGTCTCAATATACAGCTGCTGACACTGACACACAACTGAACCAACACACATCTTTAAGGACAGCTGCATTAGAGTGAATTAACTTTATTTGGGGTAACTTTATTTCACCTAATAAATACATTCATTTAAGGCAATTTTCTATTTTTAAAATTGTGCTTTAGTGAAGCTGGGATCAAACTGGGGTACATTTGTGTCTGTGAGCCGGGGTGGAGTCAGTGACACACATCAAGAATGACAAAAAGGGATAAAAAGGATTTTAAGCGGTGATCAGGGTACACATTATTAATGAAGTATTTAAAATTGGGCTTTAAGTGACTTTTCTCTCCTTTTTTAGTTTCCTTCACCTTGTTCCATAGAATAGGTTTTTGCTTTTTTATGTCTAAATCTTTTAACTGGAGCTGCTCATTTGTTAGGTTTCATCCTCATCCTCTTTGCCTTCACTGTTGCTTAATGGAGATGAAATTGGGCTTTAAAAAAAAAAAAAAAAAAAAAAGTCTGTTTTCCTTCATGGAGCACTTTGTTTTTTAAGTGGCAATAAAAATAAAGTGTATCATTAAGTTTTATTAGGAAAAAAGACAAAAAAACCAAAAACGTCATGTGACTGACATCTAACTTTGCAACTCTGAAATTAACCAGTGAAAGGAAGAAGGCTAAAAACATGCTTTTAAGAAGGAGTCGAGCCCCATCAGCAGTAAGTAAAGTTGAAAAGAAAAGTGCTGAAGGTGAAAGAGAAATTGGGACTTTTGTCTTCTGGGCATTGTTGGAATTTAAATCCTAGTTTTAGATTTTAAAAGGTGCAGATTGTATTTGCAATGTCAAAATGGACAACATGAAATTTCTTCACACAGCTTTATTGTTGCATTGTCTTTGCATGCAATCATTGTGCCTCACAGTCCTGTGGGCTGAAGTAGGAGCGTACGTTAACTGGTTCACTGGTTAACTGGTTCACTGGTTAACTGGGCTGCACTAAGTCTCATCCTGGTTGGTGGGGACCATGTTTTCCACGCTGATTCCGACAGAGTACAGGATGCCTTGGAGCTTCTCGAGGGTCTCCTTAGAGAGGGTGGGCTTCCTGCTCAGGATCCAGGACAGCTCCACACGGAACAGGCCGTAGTTGGTGCAGCCGTAGACCAGAGAGTGACCGTCGTAGTCAGACCCCAGTAGGGGCCGGGAGGAGAGTCTGCAGGAGAGGTGAAAACAGCAGGGATATGTGGCTCACTTGAATCTGTCATGACTGAAATGGAAAGTCATTTATGACAACTTACTGTTGAAGGAGACCTCAAGCTTGGAAGGCTCAGCGGGGTTCTTGACTTTGGCAGAGCCGACGATGGCGTTAACGGTTCCATTATCGCTAATAAAATGAAACATGAAATAGAAATTAATTCTACTCGTGTACTTTCCTTCAATTATATATTTTTTCTACAAAATGCTCTCTTTGTATAACTCTGGAACAGTACAAAGGTTCAGCCAGTGACCCTGCGCGTTCATGAGGCATGAGTTTTGTTCCGGGACGTTGAAAACATCTGAAGCAAAAACGTCTAGAACGAGGATTTAAAAAGCAGAAGCAAGCAGTTGTACGGTAATGCTGCTTTTAGTAGAATGAAGCGTTGGTGTGAAGAATAAAAAGCCCTCCGATTATTACAATTATGTCAAGGGCCATGTGTCCTTCTGAGTTTATGCAGAAGTTTTCTTAAAAATTAAAACATTTTCAAAGTGTCAGATCTAAACGGAAATATTTTAGCTGCTCACAGAAGCTCAGTGTTCAGGACCTCGATGACTCCAGGACTCAGCAGGGTGTAGTTAGCAGTGGCACACTGGCCTTTCTGGAAGCTTGTGGGTAACTTATGGATCTCATACCATTTTCCAATGTACTGCAGAGGAAGCACGAGATTCGGAGAGCCCATAATTAATATTTTGTGTTTGTAGGAAAAGCAGGTGTATAGATATCATCTGTATGTCCCACAACATAAACAGTAGAAGAGGAAAAAATTTAGTGTTCACCCTGTTGCCGTCAAAGTTGGCCTGAACAGCAGGCTGGGGACATTTGCCCAACCTCAAGACCTGAGCGCCGATCGCAACAACAGACAGTAGAGTCAATGCAACCACCTGTGCAGGCTTCATCTTCTCAACTCAACCTGCAGAGAATAAAAAACAAACAGCAAGAGTTCATGCTGGAGTTCACTGAGCAAAACATGATGTGTGTGTCAGTTAGTGACAGAAAGAGCCTGAGATGTGAAAAGAATGAATAAATGTGTCCCACCTCTGTGTCATGATAGGGGACCAGTGTGAGAGCTGGCACCTGTTCAAATAAATACTCTGTTCAAACAGTAACAGGTTGGTCATGTAGTCACATCGTTGGGTTTGTTGGATCTCTTGGATCTCTTGGATCTCTTGGATCACTGCTCCCTCCTTCACATTTATTTTTTCCTGAAAGACAGACAACAAATATGAAGATGAAAATCAAAATTACTGAAGTTACACTCAAAAAATGATAAGTTAGCAGCTGCTTATATTTGCACCTATAAATATTTTTAAAAATTGATTCCCCAAAATGCACATTTTACAGAAACAGAGACAACACAAGGCTGGACTTTAAACTGAGCTGTTATTTTAAACTTGATTTTAATTAACATGGTTTCATTTGTTAGTTCCTCAAATATATATATTTTTCATATTTTTCTGCCTTCCTAATCTGTGAGGCACCTTAAAGACACTAACCTGCATGAAACTTCATGCATATTTAGTAATGGAGGAAAGGACCCCAAATGCTGACTCACAGGTAGGCGTCAAAAGAAAACAAGCTTTTATTCAAGTTGAAGGAATAAATGTGGGGGAGCTAGGAAGTAGGGAACAAAGGATCCCTGACACAGGGTGACACACGGGGCAAATGGGTGGCAGACACAACGGGAACCAATCAGGGATAATGAAACACAGGAAAGTAAAATTAAATAGAAAAAGCATGAGACCAAGGCTACAAAAATAAAACAGGAAGTGACTAAACAGGGGAACATCCTTGACTGAGTCTTGACAATACATGGGGAACACCAAGGAGGCAAGGTAAACTGAAAGAAGGAATATTATAAACAATAAACATAGCAGCAACGGGAACAAAAACTAAACACAGCAACTAAGAAACAAACTCAAGACAAAACAGTGATGAAGCCAAAAGTGTGTCAATGGCCCAGCGACTGTGACACAAAGAAAGTCTGACTTTTAGCTGTTTTAATTTTCACTTTAATTAAATCCAGACAAAAAGAGGCACAACCCTGTGGTTTGGTATGGAAAAGATCATGTCTGTGAAATTATTGTTTCTGACAGAAAACTGATGATAAACTTCTCCAGTTGCAGAGGAAACAGGCTGCCTGGCACTAAAAAAACAACAAAAAAAAAAATGAAAAAAACTGATATCCAGGAAGTCATACTTGCTAACTGCAGCCCTGCACAACTGCAAATGTTTCACAGGAAAAGAGGAACGAGACACAGGAGACTGGGGGGCACAGTCACTGCTCAAAATACAGTATATGTATTATTATGAGGGTGGCAGACAAAGGCACAAAGGCATGGACCAGCAACAGCTTGAAAGGTCATAAATGAGGAGACCGAGTGTGGGAACATGCAACAAGGAGAGGAAACACAATGAAGATTTGTATGAAAAGAACCAGTGATTCAAATTTATTTACACCCTTAAAGCGGAGCTAAAGGTTTAGTGATAGAGTGGCTCTGCCCAGGCAGACATTTGTTTCATCTACTGAACTACATCTGACAGAGATTCTCTGGGATGTTGTAAAACACATATCATCATACTGAAACATGAAATGACCCAGACTCTAAAGAGGCTATTTTCAGGGAACCTGAGATGACGTGTAAGATGAAGAGTGTCTGTGTCCTCATCCGACATCAAACAGATTTTGCAGCCAGCGTCAGTCTTTCCACCTTCAGACAAAAGTGCAGCATAAGGTCGGTGCTTACTGCATCTCCTTTCGCACACACAGGTGTGTGAAAAACACGACCCGAGCTCAGGTGTCCCCGCTTTTCTGGACGCTTTGCTCCCACTGCAGCTCTCTCTGCTTCTGGACTCACTTTTCATCTCTTTAACAAAGGGCTTTGAGTGCCTTGAAATGCACTCAGACAGGAAGTGGGTTGAGGCTGACGTAGTTTTTGCGGGTTTGTCATAAAAGGGATTTACATAAAAGAATCAGACAGGGAGCAGCAGGGCTTGAAAAACTAATTAAAAACATTTAAAATTTAGAGATCATTACATGGAGCAGAAGAATGATTGAAAACAGCAGTGTATCGTGATAAATTGCTGCGCTCATTTCGTAATATTAAATGATTAATTATTACTTTTATCTACAGTCTGCTTTGTGATTGGCCTTGTAGAAAATAAAACTGTTGTCTCGAGATATTCCAAGTCTCATTTCAGACAGAAAAATTGCATCACATCTCTGGAGAAAGTGTTTTGCAAACCGCCGTCCGAAGCATTTTACAGCAGAGCTGCCCTTTGATTCAGAGCTGTTCATTTAAATCTTCTGAGACTGAAAGATCAAACTGTGAGACTTTTATTCTTTGCAATCCAACCAGAGTCCAAAAGCTGGTGATGCTCGGCACAGTGGTTCTCTCAGCTAAGTGCCAATGCCAGCAGGCACGTTTAAGATGTGCTTGTCCTGGAGGAAACTTGACCTGATTATGAAGAATAAAGTCACCTGTGTTATTAACATCTACTGTCATGACAGTCGGACCTGAGAGGGAGGTGAATATTAGAGTATTTTACACAAGAGTTGAAAAAATATTCTCCAAAGTCAGAGCAAACTGGGGCTCATCTTTTCTAGTTTTCTGGAAATGTTATAAAACAGGTGGATTTTTTACACACTTGCACCACAAAAAAAAAATGATGATATTCTTCCATAAAGTAATAAAAGAAACACAGTTTAACTGATTTACCTTATCTTTACTCAAAAAAAGGTTTTCATTTAGTTCAGTTAAGCTCGATCCTGTGATGTTTTTTTCTGTATAACCTGTAAACCTGCGTTAGTTTGTGTTTTGGCAGAGAGTGGAACTCATCATCATCATCATCATCATCATCTCAGCCATGTTTGATATGTTAAAGACACCACATACTGTATAAGCTTAACCAAACACTCCCCAGTCTCAAATAAGTTGTTTTCAAACTTGGCAACACTGCACATAAAGTATATCAGAAAAAAGGAAAAATTAACATTTGATGATTTAGGTTTTCCATATTTGAATAAAAGTGGGAAGCAGTGCACAGTTAATTAATCCCACTTCATCTCCACAGGTCATCAGCTATTATGTCTCCAGCTTCTTTATTGATGGGAATCTGAATAACAACAGGCTACATATTTCTAATTTGTTCCCTATTTGAAACACTAAACATTATCATATATAGGCTTTGCAGCTCCACAATTTCACTTCCACATAACAAAGACAAATTCCTCCAATTCTGGAGTGTCGATTGCAGTGAACAACACATTTGTTTAATAACTGCATAAAGGCAAAATAACCATAAGTGCTGGTAAAATCCTGTTTTTCATTTGAATAAATACATAAAAATAAGGGTGCTTTGCTATTTTTCTTATATCACATATTAAGTTTTTTATCACTTGGCCCCGAGGTGTTTGTGTTTAATTTAATTTAGCCGTGAATGCTCCATTCGGTCATTTTTCATGAAAGGAATCTGCTTCATGAGACTTAAAAAAAAAAGAGAAAAGTCTTTTTAAGGCCAATTAAATCCCTGAAATGACGAGCCTGTTTTAATTTTCATTAACATGAAGAAACATGCAGATTTCTTAATTAGCCGACGGCAACGGGAAGCAACCACTTTCATTTTTAAATTATTGTTCAGGAAGATTTGAGATCATGTTCTGTGACCGTATTCTAATTATTTCATGAAATTAATGATAGAGAAAAAGTGTCGGACACAATAATGATAACAGACAATTTATTGCAGCAGAACAGACGCCCAACAGCAAAGGAATATTTGGTGTGTCTGACAGATTTTGTTGTGGTTTGTTCTTCTGTTGCTTGAGGTTTTGGACTGAGCTGCCATTAAAACTTTGATTAATCCACAACCCACTCACACACAGTCGTATTCGTTAAACACGTATACAGAACTGAATTTGTGTTTCTTTGTGGTTGTTTTCTATCATTCAACTGATTTTCAGACTAGAAGAGTGAAGTCAAAGCATACAAAGGCTCTGAATGCAGGGCCCTGAGGCATGAGATAGATCCCACACCAAACTCTCCTGGAGGCTGACAGTGTTTTAGTCTTCCCTGAATGTGAATGTCACACCATATAATTGTTCTCTATTAGACAAACTCAGTCAATTAAAGCAAAGAAAATGATTTCAGTTTTGTGTTCCCTCACTATATTGTCCCCTCTCAATAAATACTTTTTCTGTTAGACCAAAAGTCCCCAGTCATGTTGATGTGTTGCCAAACTTAAAAACAAAGTCTCTTTTGAATACAGCACTGGCTTCACAGTAGTGAAAGTTTGCACATAAATTTCTGAGCTTTGTTGTTCTTCAGCAGAAGGACATTTTCTCAAGCTCTAAGTATAGTGCATATGTACATTGCACTATAGTTAGAGCAGTGTGTTCTCTTCCACATGTTTAACCCACAGCATGCTTGTGTGCACAGCTGCGGGAGCCCCAGCGTAACAGCGGCTGTCACGCAATGCTGACAGATCATATTAATGTTGCTTCTGGTAAAGCTTCGTCAGAAGCAACATGCGGTACAAATTATAATTTTTTATTAGCTTATAATTTCTGGGCTGAATATATTTATTTGTAAGCAGTTTGAAGATGACGCTTACGCATTTGCAGAAGCGCATTTCTCTGCAATGAACAAAAGTAACGCTGTCACTCATGACATTAGAAGAAAAAGAGGCAAAAAAAGCAGTCATGTTGGATTTCTTTTCTTATTGTTTATATTGTCGGAAATTCACTTTTGTAACTGTAAGATCTGCACAAAAGGCATCACAACAAATGCCTTTCAAAATAAAAGATACAATTCTTATAAAACAAGTCTACTGCTCAGCTTTTTAACACATTAAAAGCACTGAACACTCATGAGCTTGAGCACATTTCTGATGCGTCCTCAGATGTAAGCCAGTATTTCATGTGACCATGGCCACACATTACATCACCATCCAGCTCTGCAGTCAGTGCTGTATATAAACCCAGCTGTTTGTTTACTATGGCTCCTCATGCTGCCCTCAAGTGGCCAAAACATCAATCAGAGCAGGTTCAGGAATAGTATTGGCCCTAAATCTACCATAATTATCTTTTTTTTTTTTTTTTTTTT